>NC_142950.1:28210477-28215477 GCF_046866305.1 Octopus bimaculoides | reverse complement strand
AGGCTTACAACTGGTACTTAATTTATCGACCGCGAAAGGATGAAAGCAAAGTCGACCTCGGTGGAATTTGAACTCAGAACATAAAGACAGATGAAATACTGCTAAGCATTACGCCCGGCATGCTAACGATTCTGCCAGCTCAATGCCTTAACAACAACAACAACAGCAACAACAACAACAGCCGATATTCTAAAATGGAGACAACCACTTACTTGGGACATTGCCTTGATACATGACTTCTACTAATCGCTGCAGCTTCTGGTTCTTTCTTTGCTTCAGATTCACATTCTGCAGCTGGAGTGGTTTCTTCTGTCTTTCTATAAAATGCATTTTATTTTTATGAAAACATTGTTTTGAAATTATGTGAAGAATTTTTATGACACTGAGTATAAAAATGCTTTTTCTTGGAATTTACATTACAAATACAATCTGTAAGTGAGAACAGTAAAAATATGCAATGGTTTTTCTCAAGTTTAAAATGTAATATTGATTTTGTTATCTACATTCCAATGATGGAACTTTATATCTTTATTAGAAGCCACCGTCTTCTTCAGAGAAAGAATTTAAATAATTAAAAACATACATATCATTTAAGCGTATATGTGCATATCTAGACATACAACTATCATCATCATCATCATCGTTTAACGTCCGCTTTCCATGCTAGCATGGGTTGGACAATTTGACTGAGGACTGGTGGACCAGGTGGCTACACCAGGCTCCAATCTGATTTGGCAGAGTTTCTACAGCTAGATGCCCTTCCTAACGCCAACCACTCTAAGAATGTAGTGGGTGCTTTTACGTGCCACCGGCACGAAGGCCAGTCAGGCGGTACTGGCAACGGCCATGCTCGAAATGGTGTATTTTATGTGCCACCTGCACAGGAGCCAGTCCAGCGGCACTGGCAACGATCTCGCTCGAATGTCTTTTCACATGCCACTGGCACAAGTGCCAGGAAGGCGACGTTTAAAACGTACAAATCTGCACACATACATACATACATACATTAATACATGCATACATACATGCACAAATACCCTGTTGATGTTGTTGAAATTCCAACGAAGGAGCCTTGGATCTAGGTTAGAAACTGACTGTTTCTCTATTGACAAGAAATCTTGAAATAAAACTTAATAATGACATACATACACACATACATATATGTTTATGATGTGTCCATGTGCGCGTGTGTATGTGTGTGTGTATATATATATAATGTATGTGTGTGTGTGTGTGCTTTTGTTAATAATCAGTTAATTGCCTATAAACCAGAAAAAAGAAACACACTCTATAAAACAATGAAGTGGTTATATTTTTATATTGTCAAGCAATATATTTCTGGTTATGATGTATAATAATTGCCAACAGTCCTAGTTCCGGCCATAGCACTTGACTTGGCCATTACCCACATCCTCATTCACCTGACCCTAATCATCTCTCTCTTTACTTCCTCCTCCATCAAGTACCTCGTGGTTGGCACTCTGTCGGTTACGACGTCGAGGGTTCCAGTTGATCCAATCAACGGAACAGCCTGCTTGTGAAATTAACGTGCAAGTGGCTGAGCATTCCACAGACACGTGTACCCTTAACGTGATTCTCGGGGATATTCAGCATGACACAGTGTGACAAGGCTGACCCTTTGAATTACAGGCACAACAGAAACAGGAATAAAGAGTGAGAGAAAGTTGTGGTGAAAGAGTACAGCAGGGTTCACCACCATCCCCTGCTGGAGCCTTGTGGAGCTTTTAGGTGTTTTTGCTCAATAAACACTCACAACGCCTGGTCTGGGAATTGAAACCGTGATCCTATGATCGCGAGTCCGCTGCCCTAACCACTGGGCCATTGCGCCTCCACAATCACGTACCTCACTCACTACTCAAACCACATCTCACTGGCTTCCCCCATTAATCTTGATAAATATGAAGTTTCATATTTTAGGATAACTGGTAAGATCTTGCTTTGGAAGGGGCATTACTAGTTGTAAGTGCAGACAATACTGTAAGAAGGATTGAAACTGCCCACACAACTAATTTATTTGGAAACTAAGTTCATTTTCTGTAGCTTATTCCTGTTTAGAAAAGATATTGATTTCAAATGAGATATTTTTGATAAAGATCTTCAAATTTTTCCCCTCCTTCCTCTCTCTCTCTCTCTCTCTTATTTGGTTTCTCTTTTAACATCTCATATTCACTTTCTCTCTCTCTCTCTCTCTCTCTCTCTCTCTCTCACTGTTTTGACTCTTTCTTTATTCTCTCTTTTATATCAATTATTCCTAGTCTATTTTGCTTTCAACACACAGAAGCACGCACACACACACATGCACACACACACATGCACACACAGGTATGCACACACACATGCATGCACACACAGGCACATACACACTTTTTCCTATTTTCTGCTCTTTCTCTCTCTTTCTTTCTATCTTTGTCTTCTTTAATTCCCTCTTCATACACTCACATACATATAAACACACTTGTACACACACACACACACAAACACACACAAGCAGACATCACCCCCCACACACACACACAAAAACGTTCCCACACATATACACTCATTCTTGCTCTTTCTCTCTTTCTCTCTCTCTTTCTCTCTCTCTCTCTACTTCTCTTTCCAGATATATAATGCTAACCTTCCTATTCATTCATACACACACACACACACACATACACACACACACATACACACACACACAGACACACACACACACACACACTCCCACACACATATACACTCTTTCTTTCTCTCTCACTCTTTTTCCTTCCAGATATATATTGCTAACCTTCCTACTCACACACACACACACACACACACACACACACGCACACACACAGAGGCATACATACAGTCTCTCTGTCCTTTCCTCTCTCTCTCTCCTTTCCTCTCTCTCTTTTCCTCTCTCTCTCTTTCTCTGTCTTTCTCTCTAAATTTACCTCGCTGGAACATTCTTTTCTTCTGCAATTTCCTTTTCTTCGATTTCTTCTTTTCCCGTTTTCGGATTTCGTCTCCAACATCTCTTGGACAACCAGCGATAGAGAACTAAGACACCAATCACTTGAAGGAAAGCTAGCAGAAGCAGAATGGCACCAAACCAGGACAAGTCTTTCAACTGAGTCATTTGACCTGCTCTCTCCACCATCATTTGTGGGGTCATTGATTCATTGCCCCTCTCCATATAAAATGTGACATTACTTGGAAGTTCCTGAAGAATGACTGTCAGCATGGCCACAGACGACAGAGCAGGAATCCCTTTGTCTGTAGCCATTATCAAAAACCTCATATCCCCTGAGTTATCAAATCTCAAACGATTCTTTAGATATATATCTCCAGTTTCACTAATCCCCAAATATTTTAAGTTTTTAAAATCGTCCATAGCGTACTGTATTTCTGCATTGCGTTTTTGATCAAAATCTGTTGCATGAACTGTAAGGTATCTGGAGCCAACTGGATCTGTGATCTGTACAAAAATCGTGTAACTTGATTGGTTGAAAATTGGTGCATTGTCATTAACATCAGTGATGTGGACTTGAATTTCAGTTGTAGCTTGTAAGCCACCTTTGTCTGTCACATATATTTTGATAGTCTCAGTGCTGGGCATAGCATTTCTGTCAATGTCATAATCAACAGCATAGCTTAAGATACCCGTATTGGGGTGGATGGCAAATCTCTGACTGTGTTTGTTACCCACCAATGAAAAAGTCACAGAATCATTCCTGTCTGGGTCTTGAACCTCCAGTGAAGGATCTGGTAGTAATGTCGCAGCCTCTTGGCAGAAAGAAAATAATAGTAAAAATGAAAACAGGAAAGAATATACCAATGTTAAAGGATATTAAATAGCTGGGTATGTCATACTAATTTTATGATATATTACATAGCAAGGCTATAAGATATTGTTATATAAGATAATATATAAGGTAAGAGAGCTATACAATATCAATGTTATAATATATAGGGTGGCCAAAAAGTAGGTTTACAGTTATCATAAAGGTACTTTAAATGCCACGAGGCATTTTGTCCAACATGCTAAAAATTTTGCTAGTTTGCTGCCTGACAAAATGCATAATATTAAAATACAGCTAAATTTATAAGTTCTAAAATTGCAGAAGAATTCGTTGCTGGGCAGTTTAGTTTAATGGTAAAACACTTGACATGTAATCACAGAGATGTGAGTTCGAGTCTCATGGCTGGCCGGCAACGTATTTTTCTGCATTATATGGATAATTTATCCTGTTCACGCTATTTATAGCATTATCGCGTGTTTGAGAAATGAATTTATTTCTGTATCTTACAATACATCTCAATGCTTCTAAAGACAAACTATGTTTGTTTACTTTCATTATACAAAACTTAACACAGAAAATCTGTTTATACTTACAGAGCCTTCTGGAGCCGTAATGTAATAACGTGACATCAGGAAATATGGGGCCTCGTTGATATTTTCTATGATAATGGTAAAGTTTTCAGGAACTGAATGATTGTGGCCATCATATACAGTGATCGTTATCACATACATGTCACAGAACTCATAATTCAACTTTTGTCCTTCTTTTAAAGTGACAGCACCACCTGGTGGATAAGTAGAAAAAGTATTTTGACACAGGGGGAATAAATAACAGTTTTTAACAAAGCCACAAAGCCACAAATTTTGAGGATGAGTGGTTTGTCAATCTCATAGACCATCAATATATGAGTAATGTTTTATTTATTAACTTTGAGTGGATGAATGACAAAGTTGACCTCAGAGAGATTTGAACTCAGAATGTAAAGATGTGGAAGAAATACCAGATGGAATTTTCTCCAATGTTTTGAGGTTTGGTCATGTTGCTCAATTCTCTGAGTTTCGGACTGCATATTGTGTTCTCTCTTCTGAGGATCCAGCTGGAGTGACGGCTCCGCTCGTATTGGTTAGTCACACACCATATGGTCACAGCATGGAGGCACGTGGCTTAGTGGTCAGTCGTGGCAGATACTGGTGTCACGCAAAGGGTACCACC
>NC_142950.1:28180477-28205477 GCF_046866305.1 Octopus bimaculoides | reverse complement strand
ACAAGCATACGTAACTTCAGGTAGGGCTGAGTGGTAAGAAGTTTGCTTGTCGCAGCAGGCTTGCCTGCAGGCAGCAAAAGAGTTGCTCGGGGAGGAAGTATAAGAGGCTTAAGTGCCTATTCATTGATTATTAAATTATGCTATTTTGATTGTTTGATTTGATGTGATTTGAATTGATTTGACTGTATGTAATTTGGAATGTAAAGGAACAGTGATTTCGAGGGGTTTTCGGTCGGTGGCCACAGTCAAATGATTGAAACAAGCAGAAGATAACAGATAAAAGATATTAATCCATTGAGTTTTATTTAATTTCGAACACAACTGTTGAACTCATCCTAACTACATTGAAAAGAGATGGTGGCATGCAAGGAGATGTTCTACTCACCTTGCTTTCAACAACATCAACAAAATAAAGGCGAGAATAGAAGTGTGGAGCTTCGTTTACATCAACAATTTGCAAGGTAAGGTTGGAGAAATCTGAATGGGATTTGCCATCACTCACAGATACAGAAAATATAAAGCTAACATCAGACATAGCTTCGTAGTTAAGCATTTGGTCAGCTGCTGTAAATAGTTTTCCACCTGTAATATGAAGAGTAAACACTCTATACATACATTATATACCTATATGTAAGTATATCATCATTTCATTTAATGTCCATTTTCCATGCTAGCTTGACAGGAAAGGCAATGGCCAATACAGCTTGGCATCAGTGACATCACAACAGCTAAGTGAACTGGAGCAACGTGAAATAAAGTGTCTTGCTCAAGAACATAACACAGCCTAGTCCAGGAATTGAACTCACTACCTCATGATTGTGAGCCTGACGCTCTAACCACTGAGCCATGTGCTTTCACCAATAATTATAACACAATTAAAAGAACCTACTTACTTTTATCATCGAATGTAAACCACACAGCTCCTTGAGGTGGGAAATAGATGAAGTTGAATGACACAGAATCCTTGTCGGCATCATAGACATCTACCTGAAACAGTTCTGTGCCTGGTTTTGCTTCTTCTTTAACATAGACAGTCTGTGGTAAGTTGATTATCTTTGGAATCCGGTTCTTAGCCTTGATGTCAATATCGAGCCTGGCTGTGCTGCTCAATCCTGACGAATCGTATGCTGTGACATTGATTGAGGTAAACTTTGGCATTGTGGTAGTACTGTAGTTGACGGCAAAGTACAGTTCACCTGTTGTGCTATTAATTGCAAACAGACTGTGATTTGAACCTTTGCTAATTTTGTACTGAGTGACATCTCCTTGATCAGGTTCTATTGTATTCAGAGGAATGATGTTTGTAAACACTGTTCTTTCCTAAAAGACAGAAATAGAACGTGACCTGGGGCAAAAAAACAGTTACAACAACAATAATTTTTTTCTACTATAAGCACAACACCTGAAGTTTTGGGTGAGGGGTATCTAGACAATTATATTAACCCCGGGGCTCATATTGTATTTATTGCATTGACACCCCCCACCTATCCCACCCCCAAAAGAGATGAAATTCAAAGCCAACCCGTGCAGGATTTGAACTCAGAATGTAAAACCAGAAGAAATGCCATTTAGTATTTTGTCTGATGCACTAATGATTCAACCATCTCACCACCTTTATAATAATAATAATAATAATAATAATAATAATAATAATAATAATAATAATAATAATAATAAAAAGCTAATAAACTGGATATTATCATAAAAGACCAGACAAAAAAGATGTGTTTATTAATTGGCATGAGTATTCCTTGGGATGACAATATAACGGCGAAAGAATTTGACAAGATCAGTAAATATAAAGACTTGCTAATAGAAATTGAAAATATGTCACACACACACACACTCATACACATTCACACACACACACACTCACACACACATACACTCATGCACACACACATACACACTCACACACACACACATGCATACCTAATCTACTGGAATACTAAAGAGAATTCTCATATATGAGATGCCAACTGGGTGGACCTACAGCAGGAGCATCAAAGACAAATGAGAAGAGATAAATACCTTTGCTTCGAAAGTTTTTACGTAGAAAATCTGTGATGTAAAATATGGTGGTTCATTGGAGTCTGTGATGACAATGGTCAGGTTATATGACGGAGAATTTAAATGGCTATCACTTGCTGTCGCGCTAACTGTAAACTCCTTTGTTGTCATCATTTCATAATCTAGATTTCCAGACACATGGACTGCTCCAGCTTAACAAAAAGAAAAGGAAAAAAAAAAAACACAAAATAAACAAATAGGGTCATTTTATTTTATTTATCTTTTATCTTTTACTTGTTTCAGTCATTAGACTATGGCCATGCTGGGGCACCGCCTAGAAGTTTTAGCTGAATGGATCGACGCCTGTACATATTTTTCTAAGCTCTTTTGCTGAACCACTAAGTTACAGGAACACAAACACACTAACACTGGTTGCCAAGCAGTGGTGGAGGGACAAACACAGACAGAAGGGGACACACACATAGAAATACATACATACATATATACATACATACATATATATACATACATACATACATACATATATATATATATATATATATATGTATGTATATGTATATGAAGGGCTTCTTTCAGTTTCTGTTTACCAAATCCATTCACAAAGCATGAAAGAAGGGACAAGACAACGAAAATGCCAAAGATAAGAAAGAAGTAGTGAGATAAGACTGAGTCAAAGAATTACTTACTCGACTGATTAAAGAAGAACTTGGACGAAGCCCCAACAGTCAAATAATCAATTTGGTAAAACACTGTATCTTCGGAGTCTGGATCCACAGCATTGATTCTATATATCTCAGTATTGTTAGGTGTGCTCTCTGATACCATCAATGACAAGGGAAGTCCTGTAATCACTGGAGCTTTATTCAATGATCTGATTGATACGTCAACCCTTGCACTGTCCGACAAACCACCACGGTCACTGACTGAGATGATAAGCATCACGTGATGTGGTACTATATGGGAATTGTAGTCGAGAGTTGTGATGAGATTATTGGTGAGAGGATCGAATTTGAAGAAACTGCTGTAATTTCCTGGCTCCACCGTAAAGTTGTACTCGTCATTCAAATCTGGATCGCTCACTTCAAATGCAGCTGATTTCATTAATACCAAACCTTTCTGAGGAAAAAGTAAAAGAAAGAAAAAATATAAGACTTATTTTAACCCTTTTACTGTGGAAGTCAGATTTATATATACATATATATATATATATATATATATATATATATATATATATATATATATATATATATATATATATATATATATAGGTGAGAAAGTTGGTATGTGAAAGCATGTGGTTGGATGTATAAAAGATAATAAGAGTGAAAAAACTACAGAAGCCTTGTGTTACATGGTTAAAGTATATATTTAAATTATGTCAGAAAAAATGTTATAAAATCTTTTTGGTATATAAACATTGTATTTTGAGAAATAACCAGTTTCGTGTTGTCTTTTCAAATTAACGAACACGTTACAATGAAGTAGAGAGATTTGAGAGACAACACGAAACCGGTTATTTCTCAAAATACAATGTTTATATACCAAAAAGATTTTATAACATTTTTCTGACATAATTTAAATATATACTTTAACCATGTAACACAAGCCTTCTGTAGTTTTTTCACTCTTATTATCTTTTATATATATATATATATATATATATATATATATATATATATATATATATAGTTGAAAAATATCGTTATAGGTATAAATATACCATAAACAATTATAGAAAAAATGGAGGAGAAAAAGATGTTGAATCAAAAATTAGATTTAATACAAAATAGGATTCAATACATATGCACGTTTCAAAGGACAATACAAATATGTAAGAAAAAAATTATAGTCATAGTAATTATAATTAAATTTACGCATTGACATTTTCATCAGTGTGAGGAATTTTTGTAAGGACATCGAAAAAGGTTTAATAAAATAAAGTAAAGTAAAATAAGAGACAATAAGGGAGAATACAAATGGAGTAATAGGGAAAAAATAGGATATTTACAAACAAGTTGTAAAAGGGAGAAAATAACAGTAGTAATTTTAGTAAGAGAGTCGAAAGAGGAAAAAAGACAGACATATCAATGTGTGTGCACGTTTATATGTGCAGTAAACTATAGCATAAAAATAAGAATAAAAATCTAATGGATATGTTTTTAAAAATGGTCACAGTCTAATGACTGACACAAGTAGAAGACAAAAAAATTATAGAAGATATATATATATATACATATGTATATACAATTGCAGCGTGGAAAGTGTTTATAAGCCATTTAAAAACACACAAAAACCGTTAGATTCACTTCAACATTTAAATTTAATTTGTCAAAATATTTTCGTCACTTTGAGAACATGACCTGTTCGCTGACAAAATTCCCAGATGCAGCATGGTGGTGGTGGTGGTGGTGATGATGATGATGATGATGATGATGATGATGATGATGATGATGATGATAACGATGTCTACATACCTTTGGTTCAGTTGTTTCTGCATAGTAAACATCATGTTTAAATACAGGAGCTTCGTTGACATCGATTACAGTAATTGATAGATTAGCTGCTCTTGAGTCAACAGAACCATCGTTCACAATAACTTCCAACATGTATTCTCGAGGCTCGGTTTCAAAATCCAATTTTTCTCCTGTTATAAGTGATACAGCCCCAGCTGTAGCAACAATAAATACGATAATAAGAGAAAATAAGAAGAAAAATAATGTAAATATGGATTTTTATAAACTTATTGAACATTATTATTGTTTATCATTAGCATTTATTGTTTCAGCATGGAAGGTGTTTATAAGCCATTTAAAATAACACACACAAGCCGTCAGATTCACTTCAACATTTAAATTTAATTTGTCAAAATATTTTCGTCGCTTTGAGACCACGACCTGTTCACTGACAAAATTGTCACGGTCTCAAAGCGACGAAAATATTTTGACAAATTAAATTTAAATGTTGAAGTGAATCTGACGGCTTTTGTGTGTTATTTTAAATGGCTTATAAACACCTTCCACGCTACAATTGTTTTCGTTCCAGCACACGATCTCAGATCAGATCACTTGCTATGCAAGTACATCTCCATAATTTATTGTTTCATTACAGTTTTATTGATATTGTTTATCGTTAATCATCACTATCATCATCATCAGCAGCAGCAGCAGCAGCATCATTGTCATCAGCATTGTCGGTGTCATCATCATCATCATCATCATCATCATCATCGTCACCATCACCTTGGACATCTTTTTTTGAATTCCATATGTCAAGCACTCACGGACATGCTTACTAAATCAAAAATCAAAACAGCACCCATGACTTTTGGTAACATGTTGAAACATGGAATAAACCACCCACATCAGTCAGTAGCTGTTGATAGAGAAAAGCATCTATTAGAATTTCAATTTTGAATTGGATTGTCAATGTTCAGTCCGCTACAAGATAAAGGCCTCAGCATGTCCTCTCCACCAACCATGGTCTGATGTGAAAGCCATGAATTTGAACTTGAGATCATATTGGTTTGATGAACCTACACCACACTGGCATGACATGGCTTAGGAGAGAAATGCAGATTTTATACTCATAGCCAAGAGTAGTTAAGTGAATTACATTGACTCTTAGTGTTCAACTAGTATTTGTGTCATATTTGAAGTAAAACTGAGATAGACAAGAAAAACTAACTGGAAGTGGAATATATAATGTTATGCATACAATGAAGCCTGTTAAATGAATGAAGGCCTCAGGGTCACTCGATCTCCAGCCAAATCTCACACAGGTCATACTCTTGTCTTAATTAACGGTGTGTATGTGTATGGAGGGCACAGTGGATATAGTATGAAAATATAACAGAATGATCATTTCTAGAATGCTTTAAGATCATAGGCCTGCTCGATCAGGATACCCCTACAAGGCCAAACAACAACAGCAACAACAACCACAAATGAAAAGTTTTATGATAATATTAAGAATAACTCTTACTGGAATAATTCAGATAGAATTTACTTGCACCAGTCAAAGGGTAAAACGATGCCCGGAAATAAACCGGGTCCATTTTGTCAGCATCGAAAGAAGTGACAATATAGAGTGGACGTCCACTGAAGTTACTGTTCTCAGGAACTGTCTGTTTCCATGGTAAATTGTTAAGATAAGGTTTCCAGTTCAAAGCTTTGATGTTTAGGTCCACTTGAGCAGTGCAGTTTAAACCAGACTTGTCTATAGCAGTGATGTTCAATAAGACATGTGATGGCATGATTCGGACATCATAGTTCACAGCGAATCTGACCTCTCCAGAATCAGGGTCAATTTTGAAGTTTAAAGCATGTTGTCCTCCCGAAATTTTGAAAGTTATTTTGTCTAACTGATCTGGATCATAGACTTGAAACATTGTATTTGGGATTACAACAACTCCAGCCTGAAATAGAGAAGTAAAGAGAAAAATGGTTAGTTCACATTATTCCATAAGATGCACAGGGCCAATTTCCCAGTTTCTCTGATATATATATATATATATATATATATATATATATTCCTCCTGGATGGCATGCCAGTTCATCACAGGATTACTCATTTTTACCATCTGAGTAAACTGGAGCAATGTGAAATGAAGTGTTTTGCTCAAGAACACAATGCATCGCCCAGTCCAGGGATCGAAACTATATTACAACCATGAGCCCAGAACTCTAACCACTAAGCCATGCACATCCACAAAGTGAAATATGTAGGAACGTTAATTCATAAAAATGAATAGCAACCCCATCACTTCCACCAACTCCATCATTGTGTCTGTGTAAATATGTATGTATACACGGATGTATATGTGAATGCAAACCCTTTGCCCTGTAGTGATTTATAACCCCTCTCACAATGCCCTTTCTGCCTTCCTGCCTAGATGCAAAATCTGTATGTCCTTTAGACTTTCTTCTTGTGTCTGTCAAAGGTCAAACGACTTGACCCCCCACATCTACACTATCTGCTTGGTGAGTGACCCCACAGTTATTTATACTATTATACATTTCTTATAGACAGAGGGGACAAACAAGGACAGACAAAGGGATTAAGTTGATTACATCGACCCCAGTGCGTAACTGGTACTTATTTAATCGACCCAGAAAGGATGAAAGGCAAAGTCAACCTTGGTGGAATTTGAACTCAGAATGTAACGGCAGATGAAATTCCGTTAAGCATTTCACACGGCATGCAAATGATTCTGCCAGTTTGCCACCTTAATGTGGATATTATATTAAAACCCAAAATACTAATGCAGTATTCTTGTTATAAGACATAAACTTGTGATACGTCAGGACATGAACACCCTATCAAATGATGTCCACTTTTATTTTTCAATCTCAACAATTTGTACCTAATTTAAAAACAAAAACTTTA
Source organism: Octopus bimaculoides (assembly GCF_046866305.1). Taxonomy (NCBI): domain Eukaryota; kingdom Metazoa; phylum Mollusca; class Cephalopoda; order Octopoda; family Octopodidae; genus Octopus; species Octopus bimaculoides. The sequence continues at coordinate 28,198,061 of NC_142950.1, read as the reverse complement.
GAAGAAGGACCAGCCAAAATAATCTTACCGAATTCTCATATACAGAAAGTGAATAGTTAGCTGAGGAGAACTGGGGTGGTTCGTTAATGTCGACCACTTTGATACAAAGCTTTACTGGGTTCGATTCTGATATACCATCATTGGCCCAAGCTGTAGCATTGAAATTACGAGATGACATACTCTCGAAATCCAGCTTAGAAATCACTGTTATTTCTCCAGCTACAAATAAAAGAGGGAAAGGAAATATATTTATAATTTTAATACAAAAATAAATACACACACACACACACACACACACACACACACACGATGCAACACACTTTGGAGTTGTGTTTAATGTTCTCTTATAAATTAAAGTAAATCTATCACTCAGCGATTTAGCATTATTCAGATAGAATTGTGTGTGTGTAGGGTGTGGCAGAAGTAACGCCCTTTTGTATTTGAGTTTTGTATTTTCCTTTTTTATTTCAGAAATTTAAGATAAATATGGCCATGCAATTAATGAAGGTTTTCTAAGTAAGTCAATAAATTAGTGTTCAATACAAAATTACTTAATAAACATTTATATACTATAAAAGCTATTAAATGCAAAAAGGGCATTACTTCTACTGCATCCTGTATATGTACATATATATATATATATATATATATATATATAATGACACAGGAAGAAGAGGACAGAATTGGAGAGTGGAAGGTAAGCAAAGTGCATAAAGTGGAAATGTGAGGAAGAGAAAAGATGTATTTTGGTTTGTGGTAGAATGTGTGAGATATTTTCTTGTTAAGTATGGGTGGGACACACAGTGCTTCTAGAATTTTGATGCAAGATCAATAATTTTGTGGGAGAGGACAAGTCGATTAAATTGACCCTAGAGTTTAACTGCTACTTATTTTATTGATTGACCTCAAAAGGATGAATGACAAAGGTGACCTCAGCTGAATTTGAACTCAGAATGTGAAGGTGGACAAAATGCTTAACCGCATTTTGTCCAGCATGCTAACGATTCTGCCAACTGAAAATAATAATAATAATAATAATAATAATAATAATAATAATAATAATAATAATCATAATAATAATTTTACACTTAAGCAGAGTTTGCAGCAGAAGCTTGAATGAAAACTATCTCCGCTGCATTATTCATTGGTTTCTACTTACATTTACTTAAGCTAAAATACATGGATCCTGACTCAGACTGAAATCTCCAGTGATAGGTTAACTGGTCATCATCAAAATCTGAACCTTGGAGTTGGAAGATCATTTCCGTATTAGCTGTGTTCTCTTTCACATATAGATTAGCTTCATTTGGTGATATTGTTGGTGGATTGTTCAGGTCTAAGGACACAAGAAAAGTCATAATGATAAATGGTAAATATAAAACAGGGTTCATGGTGAAAACTCTATAGCAGTGGTTCTCAACCGGTGGCACGTGAAAAAACATTTGAGCGAGGTCGTTGCCAATGTCACTGGACTGGCTCCTGTGCAGGTGGCATGTAAAAAACATCACTTGAGCGTGGCCGTTGCCAGTACCACCTGACTGGCCCTTGTGCCGGTGGCATGTAAAAGCACCCTCTACACTCTCAGAGTGGTTGGCATTAGGAAGAGCATCCAGCTGTAGAAACTCTGCCAAATCAGATTGGAGCCTGGTGCAGCCATCTGGTTCGCCAGTCCTCAGTTAAATCGTCCAACCCATGCTAGCATGGAAAGCGGACGTTAAATGATGATGATGATGATGATGATGATGATGATGATGATGATGATAAAAGGATTTTTTAAGCATTGAATGGCTATGAGGGTCCACTTGGATAAAATAGGAGTCAAAGAGGTCCATAAGTAAAAGATAGTTGAGGACCAGTCTTAAGAAGAAATGGTATGCTGGATGATATAGATCCAGAGATATTATGTTTGGAAACGTTTTCCATAGATTACATTACAATATAATCCAATTTAAAAACCTGATGATGGGTGCACCAGCATGGCCACAATCCAATGACTGAGTCCTGGAGCAAAATAAAATCATTTGCCATGCTGCTTTATCAATTATTTTTATGAATGATACACAACAAAATAAGTTTAACCCTTTAGCATTCAGATTATTTTTTCAAATGTAATATTCATTTATTTACATCATTTTCAATTAATCCTGCATTATCTTGTAGCTTCAAGGTTTCAATAATGTGAGAATGTATTTTTGAAATGACACTGTAGGGTAGGAGTGAGAGGCCAGTTGTAGCCAGTTTGAAAATAAAGCAGATATAAGATTTAGGGCTGAATATGGCAAGTCTAAATACTAAAGGGTTATATAGGTTCATAATAAGGTGTAATGGAATGTATTCTTACCTGTAAGAAGTACGGTTAAAATGAATGGTCCTTCTTGGTTATAATGATCTGATATGAACATCTTAAGATCAAATATTGGTGAAGTTTCTGCTAGTAGGGCACGAACTGATGACATTGTCCCAGCTATAAAGTTATTCATAAGTGTAAAGAATCATATATATATTCATAAGGCTGATAAATATGTGCAGGTGTTACAAATTAAGTTTAATTACCAATAAACATCAGCTTGGATGACACTTTATTCAATCGAGTAAAATACGTAAAATATGGCCTGGACCGTGATGAGAAGCATGACCACCAGACTTCAGAAAGTAGTTGACCGTTTAATGGTTTTAGTAAATTTTTACAGAAAATATTAGCATTATACCATCCAGCATAAATAAAAGTCAACTTCATTATATTTAAGCCCTTATTTTTTCTGTAAAAACCTATTCTGACATTAAATGAGTCAGCTTCTGGTACAAATGTTTATGTTTTGTACCTCTTTTTTCAGCAAAAAAAATTTCAAAAAAATTCTGCAAATGATCTACTCATGTAATTTATGCACCCCTAAAGTTTATTTTTATTTTTGTGAAAAAAAATGTATAAATTACATGGGTTTTTACAGTATATATATATATATATATATATATATATATATATATATATATATATATATATATATATATGTATGTATGTATGTATGTATATATGTATGTATGTATATGTACATGTATATATATATTTTTAAAAATTTAAGGAATGGAGAAAACGCATGTTATAATTGCATACTTTATTCCTACATATGTTTCAAAGGATTACAACCTGTGTGATCCATAGGGATCTTTGATATTAAAATTGTAACCTTCTCTGTCTTACGTTTAAGATGATTCCCATGCTTTCCTTGATGAGAAGGTTACAATTTTAATATCAAAGATCCCTATGGATCACACAGGTTGTAATCCTTTGAAACATATGTAGGAATAAAGTATGCAATTATAACATGCGTTTTCTCCATTCCTTAATTTTTTAAATATACTCAAATACCCAAAATTTCAAGGAGTTCCTGCCTTAAAAACAGGAACTAAACCACAGTTATTTTGTGTTCTTTGCTACATTGGTTTCTATTAACCCATTTATTCTATCCGAAGAATTTTTATTCATTAAGATAGAAGAAATACACATAATTGTATATATATATATATATATATAAATACACACACACACACACACAGATACATATATGATTCCCTACGCTCTTGAAATTGCCTCCAAATACCAAATCCCTCTTCTTAATATGACAGACAAAACTCACAAAATGCAAAAAAAACCCACATTTATTCAATTCCAGAAATCAGACTTCAGCCTGTAATGAATGACACGTTAACCTTGTAGCGTACATATTATTCTGTCAAATGTATTGCTTACTTATTTGCATTGTTTTGAATTCATTATGTATTACCTCTCAACTTTGAGATTTAAATTATGTGAATGTTTATTTTTAGAATAATAGTATAGCATAAGTGTGAGTGGCCAGATCTGGTCAGTTTAAGCATAAAACAGGTAGAATGTTATTTGGGCCAGATATTTGGCCAGTTTAACCCTTTAGCATTAAGATTATCCTGTTAAAGGCTTTGAATTAATCATGCACTATCTCATATCTCCAAGATTTTGATGATGTGATAATTTACTTTTAGAATGATATTATAGGGTAGGTGTGAGAGGCCAGATCTGGCCAGTTTTAAACATAAACAGATAGAATATTTGGGCTAGCTTAAATGCTAAAGGGTTAATTCCAGTTGCATTCTTTTAGAAATTATGAGTTACCCAAATATTTTACTTACATGTTGACATCTGGAAAGGGCAGTGTTTCTTTGGACAGGACATTGAAATTATTAAAGAATCTCCCTCCTCGTCAGTTGCATTCACAAAATATATTTGACTTCCTATTTTGGTATCTTTCGCAGAAATGGATATTGATGCTGGAAAAGATATATTATCTCTTGTTGAGTAATGTCATGTTTGACATTAATTTTTGTTAAGATGTAGGCACAGGCATGGGTGTGTGGTAAGTAGCTTGCTTCCTTGCTTCCTAATCACATGGTTCCTGGTTCAGACCCACAGCATGGCACCTTGGGCAAGTGTCTTCTACTATAGCCAGGGGCCAACCAAATTCTTGTGAGTGGATTTGGCAGATAGAAAATGAAAGTAGCCCGTCTTCTATTAATGTGTGTGTGAGTGTGTGTTGGTTTGTTTGTATCCTTGTAACTTAGTGGCTCAGTAAAGAGGCTGATAAAATAAGTACAAGGCTTAAAAAGAAAAAAATAAGTATTGGTGCCACTAGCATAGTTAGAATGTGTGCCACCCGGGATGGCCTTTATGTTTGCCATCCCCAGACCCCACAAAAGACACATATTACCTACAGCAGACTCAAAAGTGGTGCCCCTTTAAAAGTGCTGCCTGGGGCGGACCGACCTTACTGCACCCTACTAGCTACGCTAGTGACTGGGGCCACTTCATTCAACTAAGAATTCTTCAAGGTGGTGCCTCAGTATAGCCATGGTCTAGTGACAGGAACAAGTAAAAGATAAAAGATATTTTAAGTTTATGGTGGCAACAGGACTTGCAGAAAATACCATTTCTATTTCTTGGTAGATATATAACATCATTACTGGAATAACTAAGAAATTTAATTTCGCAGTTGTAGGGTTAAACCGATATTGAGAGAAAGGAAATGGAAAAAAGAGATCTAAATCCGAAATGTGATTGAAACCAAAAACAACAAATAAAGCAAAAGAAAGACAAATTCTACAGAAATGTAAAAAAATGGAATAAATGAATAAATAAAATAAAGAATTTGGGAATCAAAGAATGCATTCGACAAGAAATTCTTTCCAAATCCCAATTCTCTAAATAAAGCAAAGTCTCGTCTCTGATGCTAAACTAGTTTACCTAGAATTGGCTACAGATAAAAATAGAAATCTATGCATAGCCAACGAGTGGAAAATTTTTTGGTAAAGTTTTATGAATGGTGAATTGGTTGCCAAATACATGAATGTTAAACACATATAATATCAGATTCATAGCAAGAAAGAAATACGAATTTACCATAACACAAACACACAATTTTCATGTAACATATTGAAGAGATGTTCATTGTGATGGAAACAGAGGAAGAAATTGAGTGATTAAAGGAAAATTTGTAAGTAGCTTTGACAAACAAAAACAAAATTAGTTGGATATTCATAATTCTTACAAAGAAACGCAATGTGTCTCTTTCCATAGTGCCCAGAGCTGTGAACAGGAACCTTGGCATGACCAGCTATGTTCGACAAAGCCGTCACCTCCTAACAGCCAAGGCCAAAGCAATCAGAGCTGAGAGATGCCCAAGCTTCTGTCATTCATCAAGTATTGAGGTGCAGGAAAAACTCTCGTGTTTGTGGACGAGAAAAAGATCATTGTGGACACTGAGGTAAATCACAGAAATTCTTGAATGATTGCATACAACCCTTCTGATATCCCTCCTGTGTTTGAGACTAAGAATCCTGCCTCTGTGATGGTATTTGGAGCCATGGCAAGTGATGGAAGTGCCATGGATCCATACTTCATTGAATTTGGTACAAAGGAGTATCTGGACAGCCTGAAGAACTCTCTGTGACCTTAGATGGAGCAGAAGTTTCGGCTTGACAACAATGTGGATTCTGCACCATGCCAGGGTTCAAAAGCAACACAGGCCTTCCTTGGTGAGAAGGTGCCATGTTTTGTGAGGGCCAACATCTAGCCCAGTAATAACCCAGATCCCAACCTCCTTGATTACTTTTTATGGAGTGTACTTCAAGCAAGGACCAATGCTTCACCACACTAGAGTGTCAACAGTATGAAGACCTGCATTGTGCATGCAACACACAAAATCAAAAAGGCAGCGGTTGTGGCCGTTGCATAAAAATTTCGTTCTCATGTAGCAGCAGTAATCGCCTAAAAGGGCAACCATACTGAGTGATAAATGTTTTTGTTGTAATAAATGTTACATTAAAATTTTATCTGTCTACTACCATTATTTTAATATTTATAACCAGTTTTATACATCATAAAAATTGTCTAAATTTGTCAGCAAGACCCTCTACATAGAGAGCAGGTGATAAAGAGTGTGATAAATAATAGAGACAGATTCATGATGGTAGATAGAGGGTAGGAGAGTTGTTGAAATAAAAGTCGATATATTTGTCATAGTAAATTTTATTTTATAATTATTATTTTATGGACAACATTATTCTTAGGATACAGATTTCGAAAATCAAATTCGCTTTTCTCAAGGTTGCATGGCTTCTCAGCCTTTTTGGGCTAAATATGCACACACTCTTATTACAGAATTTCCTCTTTTACCCTTACTCTGCTTTCTTTGTCCCTCCTTTTCTCTCTCACCCTCTCTCTAGATATATATATATACATATAATCTAATATAAAATAAGATATAATATATAATGTGTGTGTCTGTCTGTCTGTCTTCATCCTTCAACAGAAAGGAACATGAAGAAATAAACAGAGAGGGAATAAAAAAAAAACTTGTGGAGTTAGCAGTCAATCATGGCGAATATGTATATATGTATATATAATTATACATATATACATAATACATACATACTTATGCACACACATATGCATGTATGTGCACACACCCACACCCACATACATGTATGTACACACACAAACACACATACACAAGCATCCATACATATATTGTGGGCGTCAGCATAGAATAATTCTTGAGAAACTCGATTTTCCATTTATTTGAAGAATTACTTCTTCCATTGTCCGTTCATTTGTCTGTCTAATAATTCCACAATATATTTGCAAATTCATCCATTTTCTTTTTTCCTTTTTATTTCTTTTTCGCTTCAATGATCAATTAAGTCGCTCATCGTTTACAACACCGTTCCAGAAACATTAGACATTGCAAGACCAAAAAATAAATCATCCGAAATGATATTGAAACTCTAGAGAATGGTTTTGGTACTTACCAGGTAAATTATGTACAACTGGAGCTTTGTTCTTGATCAGATCCATTGTAAGGGACGACTGAATCTTTTGGTGACCATCAAAACAGGTTATAACTGCTACATGTGAAGTGAATTTTGTATACAATAACTTGGCTTTGGCTCGCAAATAAAGTTCATATGTGTCTGAAATATACACACATACATATATATATATATAAATGTTATAAATGTTCTATATTATACACAGCCTTGGGTTTTTTTATCTCATTACGAAAAGTATATCCTATATTCACACGCTGATATATGACCTAAGTTCGACTCCTTATTCGCATAACCACTGAACCTGGAACTTAACCGTGGTCTATCCATAGCACTTACTCAGCATTACTTGAAACCTCTGGGTCTAATTGACATCACTGTCACTCATAACCTATACATATATATATATATATAGGAGAGTTAGTTTCAGGGGTTGTAAATGCACCTAAGTCTTAAAACATGAAGTTTTTAAATTTTGTAACAAATTTATTGAAATACCAAACTGGTTTCAACAATATTTTGTTTTTCAATGGTAAATAAAAAGAAACTGGGAGTGATTGAAGGTAAACAGTACTATTAAACACACACACACATATACACATGGTGCGAATGGTTTTGTTAAGCGATGTCGAGATTTACAATTCTGTAAATAATAATAATGGTATTTGTTTTTATAAGCTTAAAGCTTATAGCAATCACTGTGCAAATGACTAAGGAAAAGGGATGTGGGTTCAAGTCCCACATGTATGGAAAAGCCTGCTTTTTTGTTGAGGGCTTATATGCCCCATTAGTAGACTATTTTCCATAGTCAATTTGCACGGCGATCACTATAAGCTTTAAGTTTATAAAAAAACACCATTATAATTATCTCTCTCTCTATATATATATATATATATATTATTATGTATATGTACGTAAGTAGGACAATTCTACTCACTTATGAATGGAAAGGTTTGTTTCAGAAGGAATAAATTCTTCTGCGTAGTTCCATTGATTAAAGAACAGGATATTTTCCTTTCGGCCACCGAATGACTGACGTTGAACTGTCGCAGAAGCATCTGCTGGCTTGCGTCCTCTCTCACATCAATATGGAATGGTAAATTGTAAAACTGGAAGTGCTGCAAATAGTCATGCAAAGATGTGAAATTCATCACCACTATCATCATCCTCGTCATCTCCACCACCACCACCACCACCACCACCAACACCAACACCAACACCACCGCCACCATTATTTTATGTTCTGAGTTCAAATTTTGCTGAGATCAATCTTGCTTTCATCCTTTTGGGATCGATGAAATAAGTACCAAATGCATACAGGGGTTGAAGTAATTGACTAGCCTCCTCCCCCAAAATTTCAGACTTTGTGCCTATAGTAGAAAAGATTATTTGTAGCATTATTCTAAGGCAGCAAGCTGGCAGAATCGTTAGCATGCCGGGGAAAATGCTTCTCAGTAATTGATATGTCCATGTTCTGAGTTCAAATTCTGTCAAGATCGATTTTGCCTTTCATTTTTTTTTTGGTCAATAAAACAAGTACTAGTTGTATACTGGGGTCGATGTAATTGACTTACCCCTCCCCCAAAAGTGCTGGCTTGTGCCAGAATTTGAAACCATTATTCACAAATTTATGCTAAGGCAGTGAGCTGGCAGAATCAGAAGCACATCCAGCAAAATGCTTCGTGGCATTTCATCTGTCTTTACATTCTGAGTTCAAATTCCACTGAGGTTGACTTTGCCTTTCATCCTTTTGGAGTTGCTAAAATAAGTACCAGTTGCATACTGGTTCAATGTAATCAATTTATTCCCTCTCCCAAAATTTCAGGCTTTGTGCCTATAGCAAAAAAGATTACTTATAGCTTTATGCATTTTGAGACCTACTATCCCACCCCAAAATTGTTTCATGTTCTCTCAAAAGTTTATAAAATTATTATGATGTCTACAACTATCACAACACGTTCCTCTCTTTCTGTTTCTTCCCCCGCTCTCTCATTCCTTACTTTTCCCACCCTTTTGCTTTCTTCCTTGTTTTTAGACTCTCCTCCTCACCTCTCTCTCAAGTACATGTACTTACCTCTTGTAATGGCGATATACTGCCCAGTTTCTTTTGTTTAAATCTAATGTCTAAAATGCTGTCAGAATACATGCCACAAGTATCAGAAACTCGGAGTTTCAGTTTAAAGGAATCAATATCTGGAATACTGGAATTCAAATATATCCCACCTAAAATATAAAAAAGAAAACAAAACTCAATATTGATTTGTATCTGTGATGCAGAGAGATCAATTAAATTGACTCCAGAAGGCCAACCCTGTATATATGTATGGATCAAAACAGTTTTATTCAAATTTGTTGGTACTCTGAGTTTCAAGTATGATGCTAGTCGTCAGCCATTTTGAATTTCAACTACCAATTAATGTGTTGAGTGCCCTTCTTTCATTTGTCCACTCACTCGTACATATATATATATATATATATATATATATATATATATATATATATATATATATATATGTATACACATACACATACATGCACACATAGTCATACACATAGTCACACACATACACTCAGGTACACATATGTACATATATATATATATATGTGTATGCATATCTATCAGTGTATATATGTATGTGACTATATATGTGTATTTGTATGTATATACGTATATAAGTGTGTGTGTGTGTGTGTATGTGTGTGTGTGTGTGTATGTGTGTGTGTGTGTGTATGTGTGTGTGTGTGTGTTGCACACGCATGCAAGCATGTGTATGTGCGTACAACAGAAAAACTTTGAATAAATATATACCACTTTCAGAATTCAGATGGAATGAAATATTCTCCTTGGAAAATTCTATAAACTGGAAGAAGATTTTGCCCTGTCTGTCATCATCATGTGCTTTTATACTAAACACCAATGTCCCTTTAGTAGTATTTCTTGGAACAGATATCACGGCAGGTAGATTCCGAAAAACTGGTGCTTTACCTGTGGGCAAAGATAGAAAGTGTTATGTTTTATTTCACAATTTAATTAGTGGAAACGTCTAAAGTCAACTAAGTACATCCACTATATGTATGTATGTATACACATATATATGATGGGCTTTCAGTTTCTGTCTACCCAGTCCACTCACAAGGCTCTGGTCACCCCGAGGCTACAGTAGAAGACACTTGCCCAAAGTGCCATGCAGTGGGACTGAACCAGGAACTATGTGGTTGGTAAGCTCAATCATCATCATCATAATCATCAACCAACAATCATCATCGTCATCAATCATCAGCATCAACAACCATCAACCATCAATCATCAATCACCACCATCATCAATCACCATCAATCATCAATCACCGTCAATCATCAATCACAATCAATCACCATCAATCATTGTCATCAATCACCATCAATCATCATCAATCACCATCAATCATCATCAATCACCATCAATCATCATCAATCACCATCAATCACCATCAATCATCATCAATCACCATCAACCATCATCATCAGTCATCATCATCATTATTATTGTTGCTGTTATTGCTATACCTACCAGATGAAAGAACTGCTTTCACAGCATAGTTACGATCTTCAATAACTCTGACAGGAAATTGAAATGTGTCTCCGATTTTCAGGGATGGCATCTTCGAAGTTCTCAAGATGGTACTTCTGGTTGCAGCATTCTTATTGTATGTGATCATATCACGTCCTGAATAAGACCTAATAAAGCAAATTATTATTCTTGCATATTTATATCTATCTACCTATCTATATATATATATGTGTGTGTGTGTGTGTGTGTGTGTGTGTAGAATATAATAAATGTATAGGCAGGCACACAACTGGTATCAAGTCAGTTTATGATATTTATGAATACAAAACATAAAGTAAAGCAAATGCTATGATGTGCTTAACTCACAAGAGGGTTGTGAAATATGCTCACATACTCCTGGAGTAGCTGCAATCCATAGTTTTAATATGATTACTATTATTATAGAGTAGGTTAAGGCATATACTCCCAAAATATTTACAAGTCTGTTTTATTATTATTATTATTATTATTATTATTATTATTAAGTATACAGTAATTATTCTTTTTTATTCCAGGTGCCATTATATTAAACATTTGCAAAGAGTAACCATGCCACGCACAAAAGATTCAGTACAACTGTCAGATTTTCAAAGAGGTTTTATTGTTGGGCAATCTGAGGCTGGTCTTGGCTAGCGAAAAATTACCGAAAATCTTCAAATTCTTCTTGCTACTGTTAATATGCAATTCAAAAGCCAAGGAAAAGAATCAACAGATTCTTGTTCTGGTCGACTTGGGCCTCTGGAAAGGAAGTTTTGCTGTTTGAAGAGAATTGTGGAAAACGAACCCTGTTCGAAGGCTTCTGACATTGCAAAACAGCTAGAGGTTATTATCTGTTATTAGGTATCTATTTTTTTATAAACATAAATCTGTCTTCAAATATCTTATGCACCCTCTATTTATACACATACATACATACATTCATACATACATACATACATATATACATACATACACACATACATACATACACCCAAAGTCTTATAGTGAAATTTGTTATGTGAAACTTGTAGAGACCATACCATCCAATCATATCTCCTGTGTTTACCATAATAGACTGTGCCGGGGTAACAGGAAAAACCAGTTTTTTCTGTATATTATCTGTAGAAAATAAGTAAATATATTAAATAATGACAATAATTACCAGAATAACACAAACAAAAATATGAATGAAAGTGAATATGAGTGAGAATTAAGAATAAAGATTTCTAAAAATAGAACCCTTGAACTATTAATCTAAAATTGGAAATAATTACAAAAAACAGTTAAATCAAGGGAAGATCTCCATTTGGACTAATGAGAGAACTTATCAAGAATGCTAAGATAATATCAATGATAAGAAACACAGATCTGGCTGTCACAGACACAAATATCAATGTTACCAGGTTAAAGGAAATAACATCGACAGCAGTTTTTAGGTTTGTTTTAAATGTTTATGCTTTTAAATATCTTTGTTGTGACTGGCATCAGGCTGGAGAAATTGGCTGAATTTGAGGTTTAATTTTCCATTAATTTCTTTAAATAACTATGCTGATGATGACGATGATGATGATGAGGAGGATGCTGATGATGACGATGAGGATGATGATGATGATGATGATGATGATGATGATGATGATGATAAGATCAATAATATCAACAACAGACTCGGCAATAATAACGATAACAATAATGATAAGACAGTGTTTTCTCCTACCTGGAGAAACAAGAAGGTTATTTTGACCCCTTAACTGATAGGTATTGCTTTGTTGGCCCTTTGAATTATTGTTGTCCACCACATCAGTGTAGTTGCTGCTGCTGTTGTTGTTGTTGTTTTGGGGGCGCCATATTTGCATACGGACTGTTCCAGCACGTTTAGTGAAGATTTCCCAACTTGAGATATGACCACAACATTGGACAGTATATAACGGATCAATAAGAAGGTAGCTCTGACCTGAAAAAGCAATAACAATAATAACAACAACAACAACAATACTAATAATACTAGTAATAATAATAATAATATTCCCTAAAAGAAATGGAAAAACTTTCAAAATACAAAGACCTGGAAATAGAGGTAACTCGAATGTGGAATCTAAAAACAGAAACAATTCCTATCGTAGTAGGTGCTTTAGGTATAATAAAAAATATTCAGACAAATACATAACAAAAACACCAGGACTTACAAATATATATAACATACAGAAAATTGCACTACTGGGCACTGCACACATCCTACGCAAAACACTTTCAATACAGTAACCATAAGAGCATCACAGCAAACCACAGCACATACCCAAGGCACACAGAGCTGCGCTCGGTAGTGAAGTGAAAGCACGTTATAAAAATAAAACTACTGAACAATAATAATAATAATAATAATAATAATGATTTTGTTTATTTGCCACCAGGAAGAAGGATGAGGGAGCCATGTCCATCCAGTCTTTTAGTATATTAGAGAATATGCTGATCAATGAATCCTTTATTGAAGAGAGTAGGGTGTTATTTGAGAAAGACTTGGTAGCTATTTCTAGTAGATAGAGTAACGAATTAGAGTCGCCATTACTGGCATGTATGTCTAAATGTCAAAAGAATAGATGAAGAAAATACGGCAGACGATAGTAAGGGCAAGCGATATATAATGAAATATTGATGAGGAATTGTAATATAAACATGAATACTAGGAAGAGAGGTAAAAAAAAAAAAATATTATATCCTAAAGAATCTTGTGGCAAAGAGAAAATAATAAAACTCATAAACAGAATTTGAGATAACGAAAGTAATAGAGACGATGAATTAGTTTGGAATGAAAGATTTATTTAAAAAAAAAACACGGACAAAACAAACTATAGAAATTTCTTTTGTACTTCAGATATTGTACAAAGGCGATATTGATGTCTTGAGAAAAACGAAATTGGTTCAAGCTATTTACAAGAAATCTTTTCTCGTGGTTACACGTGAATAGAAAAGCTGGAGAGAGAGAAAGAGAGAGATGTGTGGGGGTGGGGGGTAGTGAGGGGGGGGGGAAGAAAGCGAAGGTTAAGAGAGAGTAAGTAATCCTGGATATTTTATTCTGAATGTATGTTGTTTACTTTATTTTATTATACAACCAGCAATATGTATGTATGTATGTATGTATGTATGTATGTATGTATGTATGTGTGTGTGTGTGTATGCATGTATGTATGTATGTATGTATGGATGTATGTATGTATGTATGTATGCATGTATGTATGTATCTTTCTGACTATCTGTCAGTCTGTCCGTCTAACTTCTGTTTGTCCCTCCGTCTTCCTGTCTATAGATAGATAAATAGATAGATAGATAGATAGATAGATAAACAGACAGGTACATACATACATACATACATACATACGTACATACATACGTACGTACATAGAAACTTTATATGTGAATGTTATATGTATGTTACCCGGATGTTTCAAGAAGACAGAATTGACACGAAGCGCAGCCTCTCTTGGACACAATACCACTACATCACATTACATTTTGAAGGCTATGCATTTGCAATCCTGGAAAAGGAGATTGCAAGAAAGTAGCTGGTGAACAAGAGAGACAGTGACGCTCTCGTAATCCCAAGGTGCAACCGCATGTGTAGGCTGCGCCATGTTTCTGTGGAAGACATTACGCTTGTAATTAGCAGCTGTTCTAAAATGTCGTCATGGCACTACCTCCCTATGCGGCACGATGTTGTTGCTAAAACAATTTACAATGCTATCCTCAAAAAAGACTATCTAGAAATAAACTTAGAAAATCCCTTTGTTATGGAATACATTCATAAACATCAACTTCCTACCACATAAATATATCTTGTTGGCCTCGTTGTTTTCAATGAAGCACAAAGACACACACACACACACATTGTTGGCACTCCGTCGGTTACGACGACGACGAGGGTTCCAGTTGATCCAATCAACGGAACAGCTTGCTCGTGAAATTAACGTGCAAGTGGCTGAGCACTCCACAGAAACGTGTACCCTTAACGTAGTTTTCTCACAGAGTGTGACAAGGCTGGCCCTCTGAAATACGGGTACAACAGAAACAGGAAGAAAGAACGAGAGAAAGTTGTGGTGAAAGCGTACAGCAGGGTTCGCCACAAACCTTTGCCAGAGCCTTCCTCAATAAAAACGCACAACACCCGATCTGGGAATCGAAACCGCGATGCTACGACCGCGAGTCCGCTGCCCTAACCACTGGTCCATTGCGCCTCCACACACGCATATACAACGGTAGGAACATACATAAACATGCACACACACAGAGACACACGCATTCACACACGCGGAGGAAGAGATGGAAAACGAGAGAAAGATTTGTCCAAATGATTATCTTTTGATAAATATAATCGTGCTTTGGTTGTGGTGAGAGTAGAAGTAGTAGTGTCAGAGTGATGGTCATGGTTGTAGTGGTGGTGGTGGTGATTATGCAGGTGGTTGTAGCGGTGGTGGTGGCGGCGGCAGTGATGGTTATAGTGAGAGTGGTGATTGTGGTGGTGGTGGTAGCAGCGTTTACGGGGGTGGTGCGTGTGATGTTGGTGGTGGTGATAGTTATGCTGGTGGTTGTAGCGGTGGTGGTGGCGGCAGTGATGGTGGTGGTGATGTTTATGCCGGTAGTTATAGTGGTGGTGGTGGTGGCAGTGATGGTAATGGTGAGCGAGGCGATGGTGGTGGTGGTGGTGGCGATGGTGGTGGTGGCGGTGGTGGCGATGGTGGTGGTGGTAGTGGCGGCGGTGGTAGTGATATTAGTTGTGGTGATAGCGTTGGTGGCGGTGATGATGGTGATGGTAATGGTAATGGTATAGTTGGCGACGGAAGTAATGGATGCGCAACAGAGTGCAAATGTGTTGCTGTCTGTTTAAGATGGATGAAATGTTATAAAAACAAAATGAAACTATGTTTATTTGTCTCAATATTTCTTTTATCTTTTACGTTAATCTCACTAAACCAATTAGCCAAAAGACAAATGAAAACGCGCGTGCGCGCAGTATCAGCTCATGATAACAAGTGTGTGTGTGTGTGTGTGTGTGTGTGTGCGCGCGCGCGCGCGAACGCGATTGTTTACTTAAACGGGGAAATTACAGTTTCGATAAGTGCATCCGTACGAAGTTAGGATCTTGAATGATTGATAAAACTTCTCAGCTGTATTGAAATTGTGTGCGCATGTTTTCGATTTATATATTTGTGTGTGTGTAGTTGTGGTGAGAAGTTTGCTTCCCAGTCACATGATTCTGCGTTCCGTCCCACGGTGCGACAACTTGGACAAGTGTCTTTTACTATAGCCTTGGGCCGCCCAATGACTTGTGAGTGGATTTGTAGACGGAAACTGAAAGCAGCCCCGTTGTATATATATATATATATATATATATATATATATATATATATATATATGGGAGTGTATTTCTGTCTCCAATCACAAATTGACAACCGGTTTTGGCATGTTTACGTCCTCGTATCTTAGCGGTTCCGCAAAAGAGACCGATAGAATAAGTACTAAGCTTAGCAAAAAGTAAGTCCTGAGGTCGATCTGTTCAGCGAAAACCCTTCAAGGCGGTACTCCAGTATGGCCACAGTCAGATGATTGAAACAAGTAAAAGTAAAAGAATATACATCAATACATTCATATGCACAAGCATGGATACAAACATATATATATATATATATATATATATATATATATATATATATATATATATATATATATATATATATATATATATATATATATATATATATATATATATATATATATATATACAACATTGAATGGATGAGCAATAATTGTCCTCTGTGGATTAGATACGAGTCTATCCTAGGTAACTCTCCTAGAAGTTCTCATACTGAGTCTCTGCGACCAAATGAGCAGAAGCTGAATATAATTTTTACCCTCGGGAACATCGATAAATATTGACAATGATTTAAATAGAACGATTGCAGGGGTAACACTGTATAAGGTAACTTGCAGATCACATCACAACTTCATTTCGAATCAGCTTGAATCATTAAGCATAATTTACTTTGTTGTCCATTTTGGTGAACAGAATGTAAGAACCTCTTAAATTTCATTAATATACGGATTAACATGCAGTTTACCGCCGAAGAAAACGTGTAAGTAAATTGTCCTAAAAAAATGGAAGTGATTTACTAGAGAAACCGGAAGTGATTGGGATTTGTGCTGATTTTTTTTATCTGACCACCTGTGGCGAAACAAATTTCGAGATTGTCAAAATAAACAAATAAATAAATAAATAAATAAATAAACTATTTATGAATCTCATTTAGTGTTTTAATGGCTGTTATGTTTTCCCATAAATGTAATTGTTTTCATCTTATATAAAATATTTGTAGTTTACATGTTGTACCAAATATGTACAGTTTTCATATTATATTAAATATACTAGCAGAAAGACAGCACTTTGGGCGGTTTTCTGCTTGCTCCTTGATAATATTTTCACATTTGATTCCCATTTGTAATAATTTTTATATTTTACGTTTAATTATTTCTTTGTATAATAGTGCTCACTTGCATAGTAAATATAGCTTTCATTATTTTATCACAGTCACAAGCTCTCTTTTTTAAAACAAACATCACGGTAGTCCAGCAACAAAGGGAGAAGCAATTTGTCAAGTTTTATCTTCTCAAAGC
>NC_142950.1:28172977-28175477 GCF_046866305.1 Octopus bimaculoides | reverse complement strand
CCCTTTGAAATACAGGCACAACAGAAACAGGAAGTAAGAGTGAGAGAAAGTTGTGGTGGAAGAGCACAGCAGGGTTCGCCACCATCCCCTGTCGGAGCCTCGTGGAACTTTTAAGTGTTTTCGCTCAATAAACACTCACAACGCCCGGTCTGGGAATCGAAACCGCGATCTTATGACCGCGAGTCCACTGCCCTAACCCCTGGCTATTGCGCCTCCACTTTGATAATTTGTTTCCCGTTGTCTCCTCTTTTTAGAATCATTTTTGGTGCGTAGCTTTAGAAAAATATTTAGTGAATGATTATAATTTACTCAATCATTTATTAAAGGTGCAACTATTTGAAGCAAGACGAAGCTTTGAGAAAATAAAATTTATCTTAAAGTACTACTGGAAGTGCGAGGACGTAACTTATGTGCAAAGACAGTTTATATGAGTGTTTAAAGCGGATCCATTTAAGCGACTCCCCATTATTACTATCAGAGGTAATTTTGAAACAAATCAACTTTTGAAAGTCTTCTGATCTCCAAGAAAACGTATTTGCTAAACGGCCTGTGAGACAAGAATTCTCAAGCTAAGTTTCCTTTGCATATTGAAGTGCGTTCATTAGAACAGTTTTATTTTGACATTTGTTCGCGCCGTCAATGAAGATGATCCTGATAAAAAATTAAAAAATTAGAAAATTGTAAAAAGTACCCGGCAAAGTATGCAGAGGATGTAGTTTCAAGACCATATTATTTTGAGCGAGGAGGCCATATTAAAATTAAATGGCTCAGTTAAACGCTACAATTGCATCTACTGGGCTCTCCATAACCAGCTCGGCGTACTAACGATTCTGCCAGCTCACTGCTTTTCTAGGCCCAAATAGTGATAAAGAAATATTGTACTGAAGCCATTGTAAGCCTGTTCACTAATTACCATAAAATCTTTATTTATTCGTTTTGTTTTTACCTAACTGGGATTTGAACTCTGGATGTAAAGAGCCGGACGAAATACCGATGCGTTCACGATTCTGCCTGCTCACCTCTTTCCATGAATATATAAAACTACGAATACAGAACTAAACATAAAAATTACTCAAATTACTTATTTGCTTATAATTAGCCAACATGTCCCTATATCTTACCGCTGTACGCTAGGGCACCGAGGAAACCCATATTGAAAGAAACACTGGGGTAGAGACTACCGTCATTAATTCTTATATTTGTCTGTTTTATCTTTTCCAGTTGTTATCGCTTGAATTCAATTCCTATTTGCTCATTTAATAGTTAATTAACCGCTATTTATTTATTTATTTATTTACTAAGGCCAGTCTACTTCCTTGTGACAATCAACCGACTAAATCAACACTGGACGGATTCAGATCTTTTCCTCTTTGAAATCACACCGCAGTGAAGACAAATAAACAAACAAAACGTTATTCGAGTCTTTTTACACGAAATTATCGAAGTATTAGGTTACAAGGCTAACAATCTTTAATGATTGGCTTTCACTGAAGTTGTGTAGTCTCATTTAACAGTGGTCAATGCAGGCCTGTGGTTTCCATTCTTGTGAAGTCAGATGGTATTCACAGTTCTGTTGGTGTGCTCTGTCGACACCGTGTCCTTTGTAGTTTCTTCTTTGATATTTCTTTCTCTTTTAGAGAAATAAATTAACATAAAAATAATATTTATGGCACCATAAAGGTGTTGGCACTCTAAAAACATACAATATGTGATACACATGATACCAAAAATAGGCTATAGCATCAGATATGATATCCATGTATAACCACTGTCTACTTAGTGGTTATATATACAACAACACCATATATGGCTCTGACAACGTATGTAACACTATATACACAGACTACTTTGACTAATGTTTCCTTTCTTGAAAAAGAAAAAAAAAAGAAAAAAAAGAAAAGGGAATAAAACGGTAGGGAAAGGAGTTTGAAGGAAATTTGACTGCTATTTCTAGATGTTCGAAGAACAGTGTTGATCAATGGTTTAAAACATCTCGCCTTCGTTCAAAGTCAAAACTATTCGATGGCAATATCTCTAAAAACTCTCAACGCAAAAAATAAAACGGAAAATGGAAGAGAAAACAGTTTTACCCTTCAGAAATTGAATATAAGTTACACATTTATGAATTTGTAAAATTATGGATTCATCATTTTTTTTTTCTCAGCACAGATGTGGCCACACACGTTCCTATATACTTCTAATTCACCTGCCACATATTCCATGCATTTTTAATTCATCACATAGTCTTTCTACTTCTAATTCACATCAATAAACTCTTAGGTACTTTTGATTTTTAACTTCCCAGTCATATGCTCTGTGGTACTTGGCATATACCCCACGTAGCTTTGGGAGGCGGTCGTAGATTTGCAAAGATGGAATAATCTATTGTGAGGAAAAGAAACGAATAAATTTTGTTGAGCTAATATCGATGGAGCTCAGACGCAGAGGAATGTATTTATGTATGTATGTATGTATGTATGTATGTATGCATGTACGTATG
>NC_142950.1:28162977-28170477 GCF_046866305.1 Octopus bimaculoides | reverse complement strand
AAAGACCAAGAAACTACGTTGACCCTGTGGAGAACCTTTGTTCTCAGCCGTGGTGGTGGTGGTGGTGAATTCATTCTGGTTTGCTCTTTAAATTACATAAGTTAAACAGTTTTCATAAAGTGTCAGTCAAGTTGTTGTTTTTTACCCCCAGTTTCGGTTTACCGGATCAGACATGAAATCAAAGACATTCCAATCATTACAAGCCCTTATCTGTGGTGGTGGTGGTCATGGAAGTGGTGGCGGTGGATAGTGATGATGGTAGTGGTTATAGTAATGGTGGTGGTGGTGGTGGTGGTAATGGTGGTGGTGGCGTTGGTGTTATCAAAGATTACAACATATCTAAGCTAGTCCTTACCCTTACGTTTTCACTCCCTCATTTACTTCACCTTTACGTATCCCTCTCTCTTCCTTCTCTTTCCCTTAAGACAGTATGATGTGATTTTCGCTGCTATTTTTAGCATGTCGATTGACAACATAGGGATTGACAGCGGTCAGATAAATTGTGTGTGTGTGTGTGTGTGTGTGTGTGTGTGTGTGTGTGTGTGTATGACCTTAGAATTTATATAAAATCTTGTCCATCTTTACGTTCTGAGTTCAAATTCCGCAGAGGTCTAGTTTGCCTTTTAACCTTTCGGTGTCGATAAAACAAATGCCAATTGAGTACTGGGGATCGATGTAATCGATTAAACTCCGTCCCAGATATTTCTGGCCTTATGCCAAAACTCGAAACCAATGTTTTCTGTTATATAACTGAAGTATTTCCCCATAAACCCCTGCATTGTCCTGTATCAGTGAGTGCACACGTACTTCTCAAAATTAGGCCGAAAGATAAGAGATTCAGGCTTTTAGTCACCGGGTTACTTCTGATATACTTCGTGTGTACATCGACTGATACACATACATCTGTCGACTGCATCATATACTAAAAATAACATAAGGATGAGGCAAACTATTTAGTTGATTGCTTCATACATCCAGGGCAGTATTCAGGCGCATATACTCTTACTCTTTTACTCATTTACTTGTTTCAGCCATTTGACTGTGGCCATGCTGGAGCACCACCTTTAGTCGAGCAAATCGACCCCAGGACTTATTCTTTGTAAGCCTAGTACTTATTCTATCGCTCTGTTTTTGCCGAACCGCTAAGTTACGGGGACGTAAACACACCAGCATCGGTTGTCAAGCGAAGTTTTTTTTTGGGGGGGGGACAAACACAGACACACAAACATATACACGCACATACATATATATATATATATATATACATATATACGACAGGCTTCTTTCAGTTTCCGTCTACCAAATCCACTCACAAAGCTTTGGTCGGCTCGAGGTTATAGTAGAAGACACTTGCCCAAAGTGCCACGCAGTGGGACTGAACCCGGAACCATGTGGTTCGTAAGCAAGCTACTTACCACACAGCCACTCCTGCGCCTAAGTGTATACTCTTTTCACTCTTTTTCTTGTTTCAGTCATTTGACTGCGGCCATGCTGGAGTACCGCCCGTAGTCGAACAAATCAATGTAAGCATTTTGGTCAAATTGTTCGACTGAACTCATCAAGGCAGTGCCCCAGCATGGCCGCAGTCAATTGACTGAAATAAATATAAAGAAACAAATAAATAAACTAATGGACACTGACAGCTCTAAAAATCGAATGTATTTCATTTATATTAAAAGCGAAGGAAAAAAAATTGTTAGATATTTGCATATATTCAGTTGAACAGGCATTAACTCACATTATTGTATAGGGATAAAAAGAAAGAAACAGAATACTACAAGCACATTTCCTTTTCATATTGGCTAACTTAATGAAAATGTCATCAGCGAGTCGTATCAGCTTGACTTGAGGAATCATTATACAGCATTAGATGCAGGTATAGATCAATAATTGAGACAGACGAAAATAGAATAGCACAAAAGAGAGGGAAAGGCAGTGAGCAGACGATATCTATGGATACATGGGATATTGTATGTAAGCGACGAAAACAGAAAGTTAAGACAGATATCAGACAAGATGCTAAAGGCAGTCATAAAACAACATTTCGACGGGAAAATTAAGAAATGTCGATGAGAAGATAAAGAGAAAAATGGGTTGAATGTCAACACAAGAGATTCTACAAAATATAATTCAAGACGCATAAACAGAATATAGAAAACAATTGTTTGTATTTGGGTTGTGGGACGTTTTAGCACTGGCGTTTTGGTGCCGGTTATCTGGCGCCGCTGATTCGTCGCTGACTTATTTGACTTCGGACATTTTAATGCTTCTCTTGTTTTGATGGTTCTTAGATATTGACTAATTTCGTTATCATTGTTTATTTGAATAGCAGCTTCAGCCTGGTTATTTCCTTTCAGGGTGTACTTGACGACGTACTTAACAGACTTCAATGAGGCAATAATTTCAACGTTGCAGTTGTATTTGAATGTTCTTAAAAAGTTTCATTATAAGGTACAACCCATTAGTTGTTTGTTTTTCCATTGCAACTGATCTTCGTCTATAAAGACAGACAGACAGACAGACAGACAGACAGATAGATAGATAGACAGATAGATAGATAGATAGATATGTAAGAAACATATACGTGTGAATATATAAATAGATATACGTATGTGTAAATATATAAAACTGTAGCGTACAACTTGAGGGAAATTCCTCTCTCTATTGTATGTACATAAATACGGACGTAGTAGATAACAGCTAGCCTTCGGCCGCCCTTTTGGACCTTGTTGTGTCCACTACACTGATTGGTTGGTATTGGCACAATTTGTCACTTGCTCTATTGCGCGCCAAGATGCAACCCAACCAATCACAGCCTTCAGATAAGGTCACGTGAGACAGTCTCTTCTACACCTCAGTTTGCGCCGATTACTCACTATAAAACTTCAGCGACACAGCGAGTCGAGGTCTTTCGGTTCCAGACCTTTTGAGGTCTAGCCACTGACCACACAGGACACAGCCAGTTCCAGCGACGGCACAACAGCAGCCACGTTGAGACTCATCAACTTCGTCTAGCAGCGACCTCTATCTCTGTCGCCACATTTCGTCCAAACAGTAACCAGCAATAATCGCACAGGTTTTATCTCCACACTGTTTGTGAATTACTTCACCATGGTTAGCAGCAAATACAACCTGCGAGAACTCCTGTAACAAGTGACCGGCTCTGCATCGTAGCCACGGTGTCACGTACGACATGTACCTCAACCGGCTCTGCCTTGCAGCCACAACTTCTTGATACAGCATTTCAACTACCGTGTACCTTGACTACGAACTGGTATTTATCATCCTTGTGTCTGGACATTCTTCTAACGTCATATAGACTCTTTCAATACTCTGTACTTATCGCACACGCATACATCCATGTTTGTACATACACATTATGTATACATGATGGCCTGTCTATTATTATGCATATATGACGCATACACAGACACACACGTTAGCCTATCAATAAAATCTTCTCTCAAACATTCTACCTGGTTGTGTCTCTCTTTTTCTTCTGGCATTTATATGCATTTATCCTTTTCATATTTATTGTATCGACCGTGTGCTGTACTAAAGGAGCCATTCTCGTCACCTCTCCTTCGCAGGGTCGTTTACAAAACCATACACACTACCTTGTAGGTGAGTTTATGGAAAAATATGTATGTATATGGGGGTGAGTATAACGATGTTTACTCATGTTTCTAATTGTTCCAATAAAGAATATAAAACTTAGACGGTAATAAATTAACTTTAAGTAGAAGCCGATTCGAGTGCAGAATGGAGCCAGTTGTTTTATCGTGAAAGACAAAGGGTAATTCAGATTCTTCAAACAAACAGTTGCATACAGAAATGGTCAGTCCTCACTTTATAACTTTATTATCTCTAAACACTAAATTTTATTCCTTCTGTTTTGCACTTTCTTCCGTATAATCTGACCGAGAAGATAGAATTGTAATTTATAATATAATCAACCTGACCCATTTTTTTGTCTATGTCCTTATTTCTATATTTTTTTATTTTGATTATAATTGTCACTCTATCTTTGGGTTGTATTTTGTCCGTAAACTACTGAAAAGGACGCATTACTTTAGGTATGCATTCTCACACTGGGTGAAATGACAGTAGGATCTAACGAAGGACTTATTTAAAGTAATAACCCCAGGAAGTGCATTTGACACTTTCGATGCAGGATATTCATTACACATCTCACCAACGTATTACAAGTATTACATACATATATATATATATATATATATATATGATGCTGATGTTGATATGGTGGGCTTCTTTCAGTTTCTGTTTACCAAATCCACTCAGAAGGCTTTGGTTAGCCCAAGACTATAGTAGAAGACACTTGCCCAAGGTGCTATGCAGTGGGATTGAACTTCTTACAACACAGCCACTCCTGCACCTATATATATCTATATAATAAAATAGGAAAATGGAAATCGTTTGGTACTGTATATTCTCCATTACATGTGTTTCACTTGCTTAATAGGAATCACAAAGATTTACGTGTTAGGCATATAAATAATTTCCTATGTGCGTGTGTGTGTGTATGTACGATGTGCGTATCTATGTATGTAAACAGATGTCTATAAGTAGGTCAAGTAAATAAATGTTTGCAGGAAAAAACTGGGTCAAATTGCAAGGTTACTAAGTCAATTACTGTATGTCAGTCAATTGTAAAACATAAATGTTTACATAATGTGTTTTATAGCATTGATCAGCCACCGAATCATTGAAACAATTGTAAAGATATTCTTTTTTCTGTTGCAATAAATGAATTGTTGTTCTTCAATTGTTTTTTCATCTTGTCTGTTTATTATTTATTTATGCAATGTATTTCTTATAGCCAACTCCTGTCTTGCAGGACTGTCTCACATTTATTAGGAAGTTGGAGTTTCAAAGTATATCCATCCCGAGAACCTATTTGGTGCATATCTACCATCATCATCATCATCGTTTAACGTCCGCTTTCCATGCTAGCATGGGTTGGACGATTTGACTGAGGACTGGTGAATCAGATGGCTACACCAGGCTCCAACCTGATCTGGCAGAGTTTCTACAGCTGGATGCTCTTCCTACTGCCAACCACTCCAAGAGTGTAGTGGGTGCTTTTACGTGCCACCAGCACGAGGGCCAGTCAGGTGGTACTGGCAACGGCCATGCTCAAAATGGTGTTTTTTACGTGCCACCTTCACAGGCACCAGTCCAGCGGCACTGGCAACGACCTTGCTCAAATGATTTCCTAACGTGCCAGTAAGAATACTCTATTTTCTTTTTTTTTTGTTGTTGTTGTAGCTGTCTTTCCTGTTGTTGTTACTGTAATTGCGGGTTTCAATATTTTGTTATTGATATGGAGAGTCTCAAACGCTTTGGCATCCCATTGACCTTTCTGTTTTTGTTATAGAACCGTGGCTATTGGTTGTCATCCTTTTCTTCCCCTTACAATGATAATACACCACAGTCCAGTCTCCTCTTTATGCTCATCAGTTTACAAGAAGTCAGAGGAGCCTATGATATCAGAAGAGAAGAAAGACTGGTGGGTGAATGCATGAATGTCAGTGCATGAGTGGTTTGTGCTGGAGTTGGTGTTTTTTTCCCTGGGAAGAACTCTTCCTTTTCAATTGTAGCTTCAATATCTTAATTGTTCTTTTGGCTATTTCTGTTGCTGCTGTTGTTGATCTTTCTGTAGTTGTAGTGTTGGCAGCAAAGGAGAGTTCACCCCAAACTTTAACTTTGAGTAAACTGCCTTCAGGTGGTTAGCGCTACTACATATGTAACACCTGGACCTCTTGATTTCTACTGCCACTCTTACAGGATCCCTTCTCTTCAAATGAATGAAGTTGGGATCTACAACAGAAATTTGGGAGAAGGAAGCTTGTTGCTACTTATTTAATCAATCCCCTGAAGGATGAAAGACAAATCAACCTCATTGGTATTTGAACTCGGAAAATAAAAGGACAGAAGAAATGCCATTAAGCATTTTGTCCAGCTTGCTGCCTTAGTAGTAGTAGTAGCAGTAATAATAATAATAATAATAATAATAATAATCCTTTCTACTATAGGCACAAAACCTGAAATCTGTGGGGGAGGGAACTAGTCAATTACACTGACCCCAGTGTTTCACTGGTACTTAATATATCAACCTCGAAAGGATGACAGGCAAAGTTGACTTCACCCGAATTTGAACTCAGAACGTAATGACAGGCGAAACGCCACTAAGCATTTTGGCCAGCATGCTAATGATACTGCCAGCTCGCTGCCTTAACAATAAAAATAGAAAGAATAATAATAATAATAATAACAACAACACAAATAGAAGCAAGATATTTTTCTCTTTCTTTCATTATTTTAAAAATGACCACAAAATTATTTAGAGAAATAAATTAACATAAAAATAATATTTATGGCACCATAAAGGTGTTGGCACTCTAAAAACATACAATATGTGATACACATGATACCAAAAATAGGCTATAGCACCAGATATGATATCCATGTATAACCACTGTCTACTTAGTGGTCATATATACAACAACACCATATATGGCTCTGACAACGTATGTAACACTATATACACATATATAAGTATATTTATCTATATATATATATATATATATATACAAAGACTCACATACATACGTAATCCGTACATACATATGTACATATATACACATATATTTATATATATATGCATATACATAAACATATATGTGTGTGTGTGTGTGTGCATATATATATATATATATATATAACATATATATACATATATGCATGTATAAATTTATACATATGTATATATATATATTTATACATATATATATGTATGTATATATATATATATGTATGTATATATATATATATGTATGTATTTATATATATGTATGTATTTATATATATGTATGTATATATATATATATGTATATATATATATATGTATAATATATATATATGTATGTATTTATATATATGTATGTATATATATATATATATGTATGTAGTATATATATATATATATGTATGTATATATATATATATAGTATGTATATATATATATATATGTATGTATATATATATATATGTATGTATATATATATATGTATGTATATATATATATATGTATGTATATATATATATGTATGTATATATATGTATGTATATATATATATATATGTATATATATATATATGTATGTATATATATATATATGTATGTATATATATATATATGTATGTATATATATATATATATGTATGTATATATATATATATATATGTATATATATATATATATATGTATATATATATATATGTATATATATATATATATGTATGTATGTATATATATATATATATGTATATATATATATATATATGTATGTATATATATATATATGTATATATATATATATATATGTATGTATATATATATATATGTATATATATATATATATATGTATCTATATATATATATATATATGTATATATATGTATATATATGTATATATAT
>NC_142950.1:28092488-28157488 GCF_046866305.1 Octopus bimaculoides | reverse complement strand
AAAGTATTAATCAGCCCGGAGCTACCATAGAAGACACTTTCCCAAGCTGCCGCGCAGTGGAACTGAACCCGAAACTAAGTGTTTGCAAAGCAAGCTTCTCAATCACAGTTATAACTGCGCCTCATAGTTTCTATTTATAAGTATTTTTTTTCTCTTCACACGAAGAAAGATGCGAAGGTTCAATACTCACCAAAACCTACAACTTTCATTTTTTTTTTTTATTTTACTGTATTTTCCGACATACAAGTCGAATTTTTCAGACTAAGAAAGTAGGTCGACTTATACATCAAGACAACTTTGGGGGACCGAAATTATTTCCATGTGAAATATAACAGGGTTTGGGGAAATCGTAACGATGTTTTAATGTTTACACTATATAAGGAGGCACATGGCTTAGTGGTTAGAGTATTTGGCTGTTCGATTCCTGGCAGCGCGTTGTGTCCTTCAGCAAGACACTTTATTTCACATTGCTCCAGTCCACTCAGCTGACAAAAATGAGTTGTACCTGATATCCAAAGAGCCAGCCTTGTTACATTCTATGTCACGCTGAATCTTCCCGAGAACTACATTAAGAGTAAGCATGTCTGTGGAGTGCTCAGCCACATGTAGATTAATTTTCCGAGTGGGCTGTTCCGCCGATTATATCAACTGGAACACTCGTCGTCGAAACTGACGGAGTGCCACTGAAAAATATGATACGCCGAATCGTACTCCGGAAAATATAGTAATTCATTTATTTATTTTGTCATTTTTTACTCAGGTGCGTCGTGTCATTTACCCAGTCGCAACTGGTTTGAACTAGTAAGAAACAAATATATTCTGTGCTTTTAACTTCTTTTTTACTTTCAGCTTTCTTCTTTACTCTCTCTGTCCCACTTTCTTTCTCTCTTTTACACCCCTCTTTTTTCCTTCATTCGTTCAACCTCTTTTTTTTTTTCTTCAATATCTGTTTTTTTTCCTTTTCTCATAACCCCCCCCCCCCCGATATTTACCGTCAAGTAGTCGGTTCTCTTCATACAGTACCTATTACGGTACAACCAGCGCTGGATTAACCGGAAAACAAAATAAACACGTGCTTATTGCAGCAAAGGAAGTTGGCGGGGAAGGGTCGGGGTTGACCACAGAAATAATAAATTGTTTACCACACAAAAGAAATCTCTTTCTGCTTGTTAAAATAATATTCGGGATGCCTTATCTCTACAAGTACAAAACCAGATGTGCTACGTAAGATTAATTTTGAGGATCTGATCATAGACTTTGCAATTGAAAAAAAAGAGGAGAAAATTTTTTCAGATATAAGTAAAGCGGAAGTATACAAAAATAAACGTTATTTTCCATCTTTTTGTAAGTTTTGTTTCATTTTGAAAAAGTAATTTATTCTATGGTTTATTATTGTTTATATTTCTAATTACATATTTATGGAGGCACCGAAATCTTTTAAGTACTTAGGGCTTCTAAAGGTTTTAATCCGGTCATGGGTACAAACTACAATATAATATAGCATTAAACAAAAAAAAACAGAATAGTAGAGCTCAGTATAGTCACTACTGGATGAAAGTGCCTTATCCGAAATGCATAGAATCGAAAGTGTTGAGGATCTCGATTTTTTTTTCGGATTTCGGAGTATTTTATATTTGCATCTATAAAATCGTACAGTTTTGGGATGGGAGCCAAGTCTAAACGGCGAAGGTAAAGAATACACACACCACCCGTTTTCGACGTTTAAGGTTAGGGTTAGGGTTACGCCAAAACCGGGTGGGGTGCGTAAAAAATTTAGTCGCCTTGAAAAATTTTAGTCGACTAAATCCACCTCCAGTACTTTTTTTGAAAGCCTGGTACTTATTTTATCGGTTTCTTTTGTCGAACCGCTAAGTTACGGGGATGTAAACACACCAACACCAATTGTCAAGCGATGGTGAAGGTTTCAACTAAATCCACTCACAGGGCTTTGGTCGACCCGAGGCTATAGTAGAAAACATGTGCAAGATACCAACCAATGGGACTGAACCCGGAACCATGTGACTGAGAAACAAACTTCTTACCGCACAGCCACGCCTTGAATTTTTAGTACCTTTTTTTCTTTATGCATAATACCATCGAAAAGAAAAGATATCAGTCTCCACCTGCGATGTCGTGCTTTCCTTAAAAGTTTACACTGCACGTACGCCATTTGTATTTTATTTTTTGCTATACAAATATTAGGTTTTACGTAAAGTTAAAAGAATAAAGCATTGGACATGAATGCAGGTAATAAAATAAAAACAGCAAAAAAAGGCAGCATTTTATTTCTAAAGTAACGTACAGGTAATAACTATTCGTGTTACATTCATTCAGGGAAGTGACAGTCAGACCTTGCCTAGAAACAGCATTTTGGGCTTACTGTACAAAAAGAAAACAAAATACATACTTGCTTAGAAACTTGAAGTTCAGTGCAGTCTCAGACATTACAACTAGGTCAGGTATAAGAAACGAGAAAGAGAGAGAGAGAGAGAAATTGGTGGGGGAGTACGTCATGGATGACATGACATCACTGTGTCATGCTTGCGTTAAAAAAAAAAAACATTCGAATTTCGGAGTTTTCTGATTTGGGGGACGTTATATTTGGGAACGGCTATTTTCCCAATAAACGCACAACCCCACTCCTCCTAGGACAATACCTCATTGGACAATCCCCACCCTCGGACAAAACATCTGTGACTTCCTTTCCTGTGACTTTATTACTGTCACGTTTTTTCTTGACTTTTTTTTTTTTACCAGTGACGTTTTTTACCTGGATTCGAGCGACTACCGTTTTTTTTTTTCTTTGTTTTCTCGCATTAAATTTTGCAAGCAATATGTAGAAAATTTCTTTAAAAAACATCTATGTTCTGAAAGTTATGAGGAAACAAAACTGGTGGGAGCACACCTGCATAGGTGTGCCTACTTTGGTTGTGACTATATTTTCATCTTCGAAAAATGAACATTAAAATAACATTTCCAATGTTGAGAAACAGTGCATTATTAATGCTTACGTTATAGAAAACACTATTTTTTCTACTTTTCATCGGATACTCCCTGCTCTTAACGTTCTAATTCATATTTTGCCGAGTTTGATTTTGTCTTTCATCTCTCTGTAACCGATAAAAAAAGAAAAAAGGACCAGTCGAGAAATTGAAGTTGTTATAATTAATTAAATGCCTGCTCTCAAAAACTGACGTTGAAGCTAAATTAGAAACTGTTCTGAGAGAAAGAGACACTCACATATATACATACACACAACTATGACTTTGAACTTAAATTAGAAGCCGTTCTGCAAGAGTAGTGGATTAGCAAAATCGTTAGAGCGTCGACAAACTACCTTTAGGTATTTTTACGGCTCGTACATTCTGATTTCAAATCCTGCCGAAATCAACTTTACCTGCCTTTACCTATACAAGTGTACCTCTTCCCAATTTTATAAAGGAATTTGTTTCGTAAATGTATTCGGAGCGGGAAGGAGTTTCGGCTAATTCATACGGGTCGATTTCATTTTTTGTTAACTTTCAGAGAAATGGATATTTTATAATGTAATTTTCTACAAATACATCCCAGATGGTGTAGATTGCGATAATATCGGAATTTAATGAGAGAGAGAGAGAAAATGGTGAGCGCACACATACATACTAAAACACATCACAGATAAAACAACAAAAGGAAACTTGAAATTTTGGAAAACAATTATACTATGTGTGTCAGTGTGCGCGACTACCATTTCTTTTTTATTTTTCACATTAAGTACCGATAAAATTGTAATCTACACCAACTGAAAAGTATTTAGAGAAAATTTCATTGAAAAATGTTCATTTTTCTGAAAGTTATGATTGCTAATGATGCGAAAACAAAGTCAACTTGTATTTTTATCCGAAACTCCAATATAAACAAATTCCAAAATCAACGGAATCTACACCACCTGAAAAGATTTTGTAAAAGATTGCATTGAAAAAGACTCATTTTTCTGAAAGTTACGAGAAAACAAAGTCGGACGGGATGAGATGGGGGGTGGGTCAAGTATGCCGTTTAATTTTCATACCTTAAGGCAGTGGTTCCCAACCAACCTGTGGTCCACAAAGGTAGTACTGGGGGCCCGCAACTAGATTAAAAACATCATATATATATATAATGCAAAAATGGAACAAGAACACAAAACATCCAGACAGTTAGGTGATATAAAAAAGGGACAACAAAACATCCAAACAGACGATACAAATAAAATAAGGACAGAAAAGATAAAATTCCAGTTGTCAGTACTTTACATCCGAAAGTGAAACTGCGCTTACAGTGGTTTATAAGATTTGGATGGGATATATATTTATATTAAAAATTCAAATGATAAAAAGATAATAAAAAATATATGACAAAAATAAGATAATAAAAAATATATGATAAAAATAAGATATAAAATGTAAGTGAACTAATATATAACATGAAAACCGTGTATGCGTGTGTAGATACATGTATTCGAGGGAGAATAAATAGAGTTTAGTAAAACGAGATGTCATGAAGGTAAAAGTCAGTTAAAACCTACGGCCGTTTCAGAAAATATTAAGAGGTTGTAGGAACAGTGCATATTCAGCTCCATCGAATAATATTTCCTTCATCAGGGTTCACTGTTTGTGGTAAGGTTCAGTTAAGCTTTAACTGACTTTCACTTTTCATGGTTTTAATTGACATGTATCCCACCCAAGTCTTATAAATCAGTGTAAGGACGATTTCATTTTCGAATGTAAAGTACTGACAACTGAAATTTTATCTTCTACAAATAATTGTTCATTACTCCTTAGCTCATTAACGAGCAAAAAAACCCCCAAAAAACAGTTGTACTATATACGGAGTATTGTCTCCATTAAAAATTCCCTTATATATTTGTGTGTTTGTAAATAAGGATAAACATATTAAAAGTGGTCCATTGGAAAACTCATTTAAATAAAAGGGGTCCTTGGTAGTGAAAAGGTTGGGAAACGCTACCTTAGGGGTTGAATAAAAAAAAAAAGTACCAGTTGTGAATTGGAGTTGATATAATCGACTAACCCCCTCCCCTTAATAAGGTGTTACCCAGGTACTCGACTACATTCAATTGTGAGTCCACTATATCCTACAGCAGAAACAGCTGTAAGCTAATGAAATAAATAAGATAATTGTTCGTTCCTTTGTCATCTCAGTTTCTTGTATGTGTGTGACTTTGTGTTTGTGTTTATCTCCTCCACCAGCACCTGACAAGTGGTGTTAGCCTGAATACGTCACCATAATTTAGCGGTTCAATAAGAGACCAGTATAAAATGTACCAGATTCAAAAAAAAAAAAAGTATTTGGTTTGATTTATTCGACTAACTCTTCTATGACTGAAACATTGCTATATAAGATTGCTATAAATAACTATTTGTTAGGGTATTCTGCAATAAATGAAGCCTAATGTACCGTTATATCACAATGCAAAGTAGTTCACTATAGTGACACACGTCTCGGTACAGTTATATTACAATGTGGTATTGTGTGATGTATTTGAAAGAATGCGCTACCGGTGAAAAAGCAAAACGGTGTGCG
The DNA here is from genome assembly GCF_046866305.1 of Octopus bimaculoides. Classification (NCBI taxonomy): domain Eukaryota; kingdom Metazoa; phylum Mollusca; class Cephalopoda; order Octopoda; family Octopodidae; genus Octopus; species Octopus bimaculoides. Next base: position 28,151,929 of record NC_142950.1, on the reverse strand, counting down.
ACGATAAATGCAAGTGGGGATTTCTAAGATAAAAATATACTGATTAATAAATAGTAGACGGTTTGTAAGGTAGATGGCGAGAGAGAGAGAAAGATAGAGAAACAGAGAAGAAAAACACAGAGAAAACAAAAACACAGAGAAACAAAGAAACGGAGAGAGGAAGGACACAAAACGAGACACAGAGAGACAGAAAAAACAGAGAGAGAGAGAGAGAGGAAAACAGACAGACAGGCAGAGAAGAAGGGAGAAACTGAGAGTGAGAGAGAAAGAAAGAGACGGATACAAAAAGACAGAGTGAAAGAGGTGATGCACACGAACAAACACAAGCAGAGAAAAGAAAAGATCGAGGTAACCTGACGGAAAGTTCTTTGTTTAGATAAAAAGAGACAGACATACAGGTAGACAAACAACAGAGACAAACAGATACACCGAACCGATTTGCTACTGAAGCAAACATAAAAACAGGTAGACAGACGACATATATATATATATATATATATATATAAAATTATGGAACATTACGAACAAAGTTAACCTGTTGCCAATATGCATGCATATATATATATATATATATATATATATATATATATATATATATATATATAGACGCACACACACACACACATACACACGGAGATAGCGATACAGTGTGTAGAAATTATATAATGCGCAACAAAAGAAATGTTATGTTAAGAATTTTATGATGTGTGCTAAATGATAAAGAGAAACTGTAAAAGGCGCAGTAGTGGCTGTGTGGTAAGTAGCTTGCTCACCGGCCACATGGTTCCGGGTTCAGTCCCACTGCGTGGTACCTTGAGCAAGTGTCTTCTGCTATAGCCTCGGGCCGACCAAACCCTTGTGGGAAACTGAAAGAAGCCCGTCGTATATATATATATATATATATATATATATATGTTTGTGTGTCTGTGTTTGTAACCCACCATCGTTTGACAACCGATGTTGCTATGTTCACGTCCCCGTAAACTAGCAGTTCGGCAAAAGAGACCGATAGAATAAGTACTAGGCTTACAAAGAACAAGTCGTTTTGTTCGGCTAAAGGCGGTGTTCCAGCATGGCCGTAGTCAAATGACTGAAACAAAAAAAAAAGAATAAAAAGAACAAAATAATACAACTTCAAAATCTACCTAGACACCGAAGACAGAGCACATTGCGTGTGTGTGACGCGAAAGAGAAATGGTAAAGTTGGACTCTGGAAGAATATAAAGGAGGGATGGAGGGCGTTTGAATGAATAGAAAAAGGGTATGAAATCCCTAGAACGTAATAAACAGAACGAGGAATAGACGGATACATACATACATATATACACAAACGCCAATGTTTTGGTAGGAAGGAAAAGAATACGCATCCCCGGTGTTTAAGGTTAGGGTTACGCCGAAAACGGGTGGTGTGCGTAGTCTTTACCCTCCTCTCTCTCTCTCTCATATATATATATATACCCCTGTGGTCCACAAAGGATAAACATATTAAAAGTGGTCCATTGGAAAACTCATTTAAATAAAAGGGGTCCTTGGTAGTGAAAAGGTTGGGAAACGCTACCTTAGGGGTTGAATAAAAAAAAAAAGTACCAGTTGTGAATTGGAGTTGATATAATCGACTAACCCCCTCCCCTTAATAAGGTGTTACCCAGGTACTCGACTACATTCAATTGTGAGTCCACTATATCCTACAGCAGAAACAGCTGTAAGCTAATGAAATAAATAAGATAATTGTTCGTTCCTTTGTCATCTCAGTTTCTTGTATGTGTGTGACTTTGTGTTTGTGTTTATCTCCTCCACCAGCACCTGACAAGTGGTGTTAGCCTGAATACGTCACCATAATTTAGCGGTTCAATAAGAGACCAGTATAAAATGTACCAGATTCAAAAAAAAAAAAAGTATTTGGTTTGATTTATTCGACTAACTCTTCTATGACTGAAACATTGCTATATAAGATTGCTATAAATAACTATTTGTTAGGGTATTCTGCAATAAATGAAGCCTAATGTACCGTTATATCACAATGCAAAGTAGTTCACTATAGTGACACACGTCTCGGTACAGTTATATTACAATGTGGTATTGTGTGATGTATTTGAAAGAATGCGCTACCGGTGAAAAAGCAAAACGGTGTGCGACGATAAATGCAAGTGGGGATTTCTAAGATAAAAATATACTGATTAATAAATAGTAGACGGTTTGTAAGGTAGATGGCGAGAGAGAGAGAAAGATAGAGAAACAGAGAAGAAAAACACAGAGAAAACAAAAACACAGAGAAACAAAGAAACGGAGAGAGGAAGGACACAAAACGAGACACAGAGAGACAGAAAAAACAGAGAGAGAGAGAGAGAGGAAAACAGACAGACAGGCAGAGAAGAAGGGAGAAACTGAGAGTGAGAGAGAAAGAAAGAGACGGATACAAAAAGACAGAGTGAAAGAGGTGATGCACACGAACAAACACAAGCAGAGAAAAGAAAAGATCGAGGTAACCTGACGGAAAGTTCTTTGTTTAGATAAAAAGAGACAGACATACAGGTAGACAAACAACAGAGACAAACAGATACACCGAACCGATTTGCTACTGAAGCAAACATAAAAACAGGTAGACAGACGACATATATATATATATATATATATATAAAATTATGGAACATTACGAACAAAGTTAACCTGTTGCCAATATGCATGCATATATATATATATATATATATATATATATATATATATATATATATATAGACGCACACACACACACACATACACACGGAGATAGCGATACAGTGTGTAGAAATTATATAATGCGCAACAAAAGAAATGTTATGTTAAGAATTTTATGATGTGTGCTAAATGATAAAGAGAAACTGTAAAAGGCGCAGTAGTGGCTGTGTGGTAAGTAGCTTGCTCACCGGCCACATGGTTCCGGGTTCAGTCCCACTGCGTGGTACCTTGAGCAAGTGTCTTCTGCTATAGCCTCGGGCCGACCAAACCCTTGTGGGAAACTGAAAGAAGCCCGTCGTATATATATATATATATATATATATATATATATATATATATATATGTTTGTGTGTCTGTGTTTGTAACCCACCATCGTTTGACAACCGATGTTGCTATGTTCACGTCCCCGTAAACTAGCAGTTCGGCAAAAGAGACCGATAGAATAAGTACTAGGCTTACAAAGAACAAGTCGTTTTGTTCGGCTAAAGGCGGTGTTCCAGCATGGCCGTAGTCAAATGACTGAAACAAAAAAAAAAGAATAAAAAGAACAAAATAATACAACTTCAAAATCTACCTAGACACCGAAGACAGAGCACATTGCGTGTGTGTGACGCGAAAGAGAAATGGTAAAGTTGGACTCTGGAAGAATATAAAGGAGGGATGGAGGGCGTTTGAATGAATAGAAAAAGGGTATGAAATCCCTAGAACGTAATAAACAGAACGAGGAATAGACGGATACATACATACATATATACACAAACGCCAATGTTTTGGTAGGAAGGAAAAGAATACGCATCCCCGGTGTTTAAGGTTAGGGTTACGCCGAAAACGGGTGGTGTGCGTAGTCTTTACCCTCCTCTCTCTCTCTCTCATATATATATATATACCCCTATTTTAACACCGGCGTTTCGAAATATATATATATATATATATATTTCGAAACGCCGGTGTTAAAATAGGGGTAGCTGATGAAGGAAAATGTTCTCTATGTGGCCTGTGTGTTTTCTGTACTCTGGTTATTATTATTTTCTTGTCTACGTTTTGTTTGCAATGTCCTGTACCCAGATATGCACCTATATATACAGGTAGACGTAGGTATGCACATACCTGTACGTATATATGCATATACTCATTTATTATTTGTTATATATATATATATATATATATATACACACACACACCAACACGTATATATATGCATGTTGGTATGTATGATGTATATGAATATATGTATATATATATTCTTTTCTACTCTAGGTACAAGGCCCGAAATTTTAGATCGACTCCAGTACGCAACTGATTGTTAATTTATCGACCCCCGAAAAGATGAAAAGCAAAGTCGACCACGGCGGAATTTGAACTCAGAACGTATATGTATATATACTGCGTGTGAATGTATATATATTTATGTATGTGGGGGGCGGGAGACAAATGAGGCATAACGGAATATACAGAGCAATCTTAACGTAAAAGTGCATGTAGAGTACTTTTGTGAATGCGCTCTGTGACAAACAAGTGTTTGTGTATTCGTGGAAAGTGTATGTAAGTATGCGTGTATATATACACATACAGAGGGACATGCGTATTACACACGCACACACATCTATACATGTATATACGCACACATACATGTGGATATACGAATGCGAAATTATATTTCCATGTGTTGGTATTATATCGTCCCGTTTTATCATGTCTTGCCGTTGTTATGTAAGCTCTTGTGGCTAATAAAATAATTAGGCGTTGTATGTATTTTAAAATTTTATGCATATATACATGCATATATATATGTATATACACACATAATACATGTATACATACATACATATAAACATATATATATATATATATATATAGATATATGTATACGATATATATATATACATATATATACAATATCGCACCTTGTAACTAAATGTGTGACGGATAGATAGATAGATAGATAGATAGAGAGAAAGAGTGAGAGAGTGTGTGTGTGTGTGTGTGTGTGTGTGTGTGTGAGTGAGTGAGAGAGCTGTATGAGTGATACAGAAACAGACAGACAGACAAACAGACAGTGACATCTGTATAAATAGATTTTGGGAATTTTCCTTTGTAATGAAGAAATTTTTACCTTAACTTGTCTGTCTCCGGAGACGACATGGATTGGTTTACGGCGAGAAGCGAACACTCAGTGTTGTTTACCCATACTGATAGTCCAATAGATTCTGATGAAATGTGGTTGGTGCCACAGAAGAAGCACCGCGCTTGGGGAAAGTCGTCTCGCCTTTCATCTATATACACACACACATATGCGCGGGCGCAAGCTTATATTGCGCCACACACACACATCTACACATACACACACACATACATGTATGCAGGCGGACGTGTCGAACAATATCCACAATCCCCCTTTTGTTTTTTTTGTTTTTTTAATTTTGACAAAGGGGAGAGACGGTCAGAAGCTCACACAGCCACACATAGACACACACAGGCACACATACACACACACATACATGTATGCAGGCGGACGTGTCGAATAATAGAGAGAGAGAGAGAGAGAGAGAGAGAGATAAATAGAAAGAGATTAAGTAATTAATAAATGGAAAGCAAGAAATCTGTGTTTGATCCGCTTCGGGACTTTTGTAATAATAGGAATTATTGAAGGTGATAAGAGGACCACAAAGATTGAGAAAAGGACATCGCTAGAAATAGATAGATTGTGAGATGGATAGATAGATAGGTAGATAGGTAGGTAGATAGATGGATAGATAGATAGATAGATACATTTCTTTTATTAGCCACACAGGGCTCAACAAAGATGGGACAAATACAATGTAGAGCTTTTCTTTTTGGGAGGGGGAAGGAAAAAAAATAGGGGTGTGTCGATCAAAAGGGATCGTAGGAAGGGAACAAGGGGGGGGGGCGATCAAAAGGGGTCATAGATTAGATAGATAGATAGATAGATAGATAGATAGATAGATAAATTGTTAGATAGATAGATAGATAGATAGATAGATAGATAGGTAGATAGATAGATAGATAGATAGAGAGAGAGAGGGGGGTGCAGGCGGGGAAGAGGAAGAGATCGTTTGTGAGAGTGAAAGATCGATAATGCGTGTGTGTGCAAGAGAAGAGAAAGCGGTGATAGAGATAGAAAGAGAGAGAGAGAGAGAGAGAGTGAGTGATAAGTGATGATGAAATAGAGAAAGTGGTTGAATCTAAAAGGACAAAACAAGAGGAGAGAAGGGGGAAGGGAGAGAGAGAGGGGGAAAGGGAGAGAGAGAATATGTGTGTGCGCGTTACAACAGAGCAGAGAGATGGGTGAAGAGAAAAACACAATGGAGAAGAGAAAGAGAGAAGAAAAGACCGAGTAAGAAAGAGAAGGAGAATGAGTCTATGGTTTATATAGAGGAGTAGCAAAGAGGAAGGGGTTGAGGTATTTTAGCTTAACTCTTCAAGATCTTGCTCGATATATTTTGCTTTCCTTCTTCTGTACGTATGGCTGTGTGGGTTCGAAGTTATGTTACTGCACGACTACATGTACTCTTGCAAACAGGCAGCTCAACCTAACTTACGTTTATAATGAACGAGTCGTCGTCTTCGGACCCGAACATAAACAAATGCATTCTCCATTTATATATAGAAAAAATAATAAATACGACACTGACCATTTCGTTAGAACCAAACAACAACCATAACGGCAAACACACGCACGTAAAAATATAGAAACAATAACAAGACTATGTATGGATATCTAAGTGCGTTTACACACACACACACACACACACACATATAGACATATATCTCACTTAACGTGCCAAAGCGGTGGTTAGGTTTCAATCCTGACCCGAGGCAGGTTTATCTTTTCTTTATTTCAGTTATTTGACTGTGGCCATGCCGGGGCTTCACCTTGAAGGATTTAGCCAAACGAATCAATCTCAGCACTTATCTTTTTTTTTTTTTTTTTTTTTTTTCTAAGCCTGGTATTTATTCCCTCGGTTTCTTTTGCAGAACGGCTAAATTATGGGGATGCAAACAAAACCGAACACTTGTTGTCAAGTAGTGGAAAGTGAATAAACAGAAAGTAACGATAGACGAAATACCGCTTAGCATTTCTTATTTCTTTATTGCCCACAAGGGGCTAAACATAGAGGGGACAAACAAGAACAGACAAAGGGATTAAGTCGATTACATTGACCCCGGTGCGTAACTGATACTTAATTTATCGACCCCGAAAGGATGAAAGGCAAAGTCGACCTCGGCAGAATTTGAACTCAGAATGTAGTGGCAGACGAAATACCACTAAGCATTTCGCCCGGCGCGCTAACGTTTCTTATTTCTTTATTGCCCACAAGAGGCTAAACATAGAGGGGACAGACAAAAGGATTAAGTCGATTACATCGACACCAGTGCGTAACTGGTACTTAATTTATCGACCCCGAAAGGATGAAAGGCAAAGTTGACCTCGGTGGAATTTGAACTCAGAACGTAACGGCAGACGAAATACCGCGAGCAAAATACCGAAATAGCGGGCAGACGTTTCTGCTAGCTCGCCACCTTAATGGTTTTAAATCTTGGTACAAGGCCAGCAGTTTTGGGGAGGCGGGTAAGTCGACTACATCGATCCCAGTGCGCTACTGATACTTAATTTATCGACCACGAAAGGATGAAAAGCAAAGTCGACCTCGGCGGAATTTGAACACAGAACGTAACGGCAGACGAAACACTGTTAAGCATTTCGCCCAACGTGCTAACGTTTCTGCCAGCTCACCACTTTGTTACCCATAAAATATTGAATACAAGCCAAATAATCACCGACTTTTATAACAAACATACGTTAGAGTTCTTACAGTACGTCGGTAGTTATGTGGGGAGGGTGCATCATCTCATTATACCTTCTTTCTCAAAGTACATAACGTAAGTCTGACACATCTCTTACATTATTTAATAGCTCCGTGGCCTATTAAAAAAAAAACAAAAAAACATTCACCTGAAAAGGTGAATGGCAGCCAAATAATAGCGGTGATGTGCTACTGATCTCATTTACACAACGCATCAACCAGAAATAGAAGTTTTATATCTCGTATAAACAATTCACTAGACTAAAACGAACGACTATACAATTGTGTTTGTGTTTGTCCCCCCAACATCGCTTGATAACCGATGCTGGTGTGTTTTCGTCCCCGTAACTTAGCGGTTCGGCAAAAAAACCGATAGAATAAGTACTAGGCTTACAAAGAATAAGTCCTGGGGTCGATGTGTTCGACTAAAGGCGGTGCTCCAGCATGGCCGCAGTCAATTTTTCTCTCACTCTCTCTTCCTCTCTCACTCTCTCTTCCTCTCTCACTCTCTCTTTCTCTCTCACTCTCTGTTCTCCTCTCTCTAGCTTTGTCGCTTCTTTGAAGTAAGTGTGACGCACACAACAGGTACGTACAAAAACAAAAAGCGTATTAATTTTATTGATTATTATCATCATTGTTGTATGTCCAGACAGTCGCACTGCACACCATATCATGTCGGAATATACAGTGTGGTCCTAAGCTAGACGGGAATGTGGAATAATAGGGAAAACGCTTCTGTGGATCTCATGCCTAATCGTTCAGTCACACGTGTCTGTGGAGCGCTCAGCCACTTGCAAGTTAATTTCACGAGCAATCTGTGCGATTGATTAGATCAACTGCAACCGAGGGAGTACCGGTATATATATATATATCGTTTCAAACTTTATTTCAGCAGAAAGGGTAAAGACCCCCGTCGGTTATGAATGACAATGGGATGCACCTAAAAAGTTACCCTCCGAGGCACAAGTTCCCTGCGAGGTTGTTTGTGGAAGACCAGCTGCAGCCCATGCATACAAGCCTCTCCTCTCTTCACGCGCCCGATGTTATCCAAGGGAAAGGCAAAGGTCAATACAGCTTGGCACCAGTCGCATCTCATTTCTACAGGTGAGTGAACTGGAGCAATGTGAAATAAAGTGTCGTGCTCAAGAGCGCAACACACTTCCCGGTCCGGGAATCGAACTCACTACTTCATGATTGTTCAAGATGCCTCGCAGTGGAACTGAACTCGGAACCATGTGGTTGAGAAGCAAGCTTCTTACCACACAGCCAAACATGTATCGTGAAAACAAAAATATGTAAAAAGAAAACTTTGCTACCTATCACCTTAAAAGAAGGAAGTCTATATTAGATAATGTAGTCCTAGATGCACAATGCTCGGGACCCTCACCACCCACAAAAAGAAGAAGAACAGAGAGATTAACCATGTCTGTAAGGTCTTTGTTCATAGATCTGCGGGGGGTCATCATGCGACCAGTGGCAAGATCACAATAACTTCAAAGAAATTCTTCGGCAATTCTTCAATACAACATAAAGAACAACGAGCCAGTGTCGCAGTCACTACACAGCTAGGATTAACACACACGTGCGTGCACACGCAAACACACACACACATACAAACACACACACATACAAACACACACACACACACACACATCATACAAACACACACACATACAAACACGTACACGTATATACACACAGAGATGCACACACACTCTTACACGCAGGCACACACGCATGGCATACATACACGTATACACACTAAACACAACATACACACATATTATTAAACATCAATTATTGTTAATTTAATTGCTTATCTCATTTAATAAGAGAGAGGGGGGAAGACAGAGAAATGGGGAAGAGAGAGAGTGGGGAAGAAAGAGAGAATAATAGCTCAGTATGATCAATTACCTCTAGAGTTACTTCCCCTTAAAAAGTTAAAACATAGGCCAGGCTGGACGGATTTATCGGGCTGCCCGATATATTAGAAATAGCAGTTAAATACCTTCTAAATAGCACACTGCTCTTAAAAAGCAGCGACACATAGAACAGCAACAATAAAATGTTTACATATGTTGTATATCGTCTTCGATCCAGTTAGAAAGAAATTTAAAATATTTTTCTCTAAATGATTATAATTTTTAACAATGAAATCTGCATACATACATATGTACGTACGTGCGTGCGTATATATGTATGTATGTATGTATGTATGTATTCCATTTGGGTTTCTGTGTCGGTGTTTCCTTTATAAAGCCCAGCCACGAGCAGCGTCTATCAGATACTATCAGATACTATTACACAACGAAAATGGATCTTTTGGTGGTGCAAGGCCGTTATGAGACACCTAATGTGACTACCAGAAGGCTCAAATTTCGCTGGTAGTAAACCCGGATGAAAAACATATACAAGCGAGGCTGCAACTCAAACACTTTATTGTGGCAACACGTATATATATATACACAATGTAGTACTCAATATAAAATGTAAGTTTAGAGTTTCTTCATCATCATCATCATCAACAGCAACAACAATGTAAGAAAAATGTTTCAAGTACATGTAAACAATTATTACAAGAGTTATTTCCCTTGACAAAATTGACACACCGGTCATCCTCAACTTCATTATCGTCATCGTCGTCGTCGCCGCCAGCCAGCCAATCAGCCACCACCACTATCAACATCAACTTCCATCTCTACCACCACCACCACCACCACAATTTCAATTCCCGGTGATGCGTTGTGTCCTTGAGCAAGACACTTTATGTCACGTTGCTCCAGTCTGCTCAGCTGGCAAAAACGAGTAGTACCTGTAATTAAAAAGGGTCAGCCTCGTCGCATTCTGTGTCACGCTGAATCTCCATGAGAACTGCGTTCAGGGTACGCTTATCTACGGAGTGCTCAGCCACATGCACGTTAATTTCATGAGCAGGCTGTTCCGTTGATCGGATCAACTGGAAACCCTATCGTCGTAACCAATGAAATGACAGTTTATGTGTATAATTAATAATTATTTTTCATTGTAACTGGTTGTTCTTTTTTTATGATGGTAGATTAGAATAAAGTTCATTAAGTGATCTAATTAATGTGATAATAAGTGGCCTAATTGTTTTGGTAATTGATTGTATGTACGTTATTGTTGATTAGATAGAAAGTAGGATATCATATCGCTGTCAGCGCACTGATTGAACTGGAAGATTGGGGAGGACTAAGCTATCATAATTAAGTGACAAATGATTGATCCATGTGTGACTGTTGCTATGGTCGTCGTTGTTGTTATTGTGGTTGTTATTCAGTGACTGGATGCCCTCATCATTATCACCACCACCACCACCACTACCACCGGAGCCAACACCACCAATCCCCTCCCATACCACCACCACCACTAGTTTCGCCATCACCAGCTCCGCAATCAGTTTTTCCTTCTCTACCATCACCACCGCGGAGGCGCAATGGCCCAGTGGTTAGGGCAGCGGACTCGCGGTCATAGGATCGCAGTTTCGATTCCCAGACCGGGCGTTGTAAGTGTTTATTGAGCGAAAACTCCTAAAGCTCCACAAGGATCTGGCAGGGGATGGTGGCGAACCCTGCTGTACTCTTTCACCACAACTTTCTCTCACTCTTACTTCCTGTTTCTGTTGTACCTGTATTTCAAAGGGTCAGCCTTGTCACACTGTGTCACGCTGAATATCCCCGAGAACTACATTAAGGGTACACATGTCTGTGGAGTGCTCAGCCACTTGCACGTTAATTTCACGAGCAGGCTGTTCCGTTGATCGGATCAACGGAGTGCCAACAACAACAACAACAAACAACATCACCACGGTCATCATCATCATCATCATCATCATGAAGTCAATAAAGGAACATCTACGTCAGTCATAGGCAAATTGCGGCCCGTGGGACTTTCTAAATGGCACGCCTTACTAAAAAAAAAAAATTACTTTTAATTTCTTTAGTAGTGCAGCTAGGCTAATGACGAGCCCACTCCTCATGTGGCCCACTCCTCGAAAAAAAGTTTCCAGTGCCTGCTCTACGTGGTCGCAATTTCAGCTAGAAATGACAACCCATCTTACTTCACCCAAATCACATCGTAGTTTAAAACGAAATGTGAAAACAAATGTATCCCGGATAATGTGGGTCAAGGGTTCTCAACCATTTTAAACCTATGGATCCCCTTGATTCCTATATTACTTGGGTGGATCCCCATAGCCATTCAATGTTTAAAAGTTCCTACTGTAATTAGTGTGAATCCCTAATTTACTATATTGATTTCGTGGACCTCCCCACCCCGCAAAAAAGTCTTACATGGATACCCAGGATCTAGATGGACCCTGTTGAGAACTCCTTATTTCTTTATTGCCCACAAGGGGCTACACATAGAGGGGACAAACAAGGACAGACAAAGGGATTAAGTCGATTACATCGACCCCAGTGTGTAACTGGTACTTTATTTATCGACCCTGAAAGGATGAAAGGCAAGTTATCCTCGGCGGAATTTGAACTCAGAACGTAACGGCAGACGAAATACCACTAGGCATTTCGTCCGACATATTAACGTTTCTGCCAGCTCCCCGCCCTCCTGTTGAGAACCCCTGATGTAGGTATTGATATTCAGTAATCCTTTGCCATATCACGGCTCACCTATCGCGGTTTATTATTTAAACTTACATCGATTCCTCTGTGGTGTCGGTTTGCATTTATAATAAAATAAATATATACAAATTATAAAAAATAATAAGAAAAATATACAGTACAGTCACTAGGGTAGCTAGAGGGTGTGCCGCTTGGGTCGGCCCTTACGTTTGCACCCCCGGATCCCACAAAAAACACATACTGCCTACAGCAATAGCTTACAAGAGGATGAAAAGTACCACCCAGGGAGGACCGCTCCTATGCCTCCCACCCCAGCTACATTAGTGAGTACAATACTGTGACTATGCAAGTGTATGTATCTTTGCAGCTGTGCTTGTCCCATGCCCACCACCTCTCAACCACTAGTGTTGGTTTGTTTAAGTCTCTGTAACTTAACAGTTTGGCAAAAGAAATTGAAAAAATAAGTCCCAGATCTAAAACAAGTACAGTGATTGATTCCTTTTTCAACTAAACACTTCTCAGCATTGCCCCAGCATGGCCACAGTCTAACGACTGAAACAAGTAGAATATAAAAAGACAAAGGTATTGACAATCCTGAAACGGCTAAGTCTAGCTTGTCTAATATTTTCTTACTTTATGAACTAAAGGAATTCAGCTGTTATTTCTAGCAGATTGAGCACCAATCAGAGGGTTTTCCATTGGTTAATGGGATTGTATGTGTGTGGGTGTAGGGGAGGGGGAGGGGCGTAATGTGACATTTTTGGTATTTCAGTTAATTAGGTTTAATCAGCAGCTAAATAAATAATAAGACTAAATACAAAGTTTTAAACAATTACTCTTTGACCTTCTGATGTAACCCTTGACCTTATATTAGGCCAGAAAAGGAGTGATGTGGACCTATTGTCTTTTTTTTTTCTTTTCTTTTCTTTTTTTAGGATCTTGTGGACAAAAACAATGACAAGTCCACCCTTGATGTTATATCATTGTTACCGTCATCATCATTATCATCATCGACATCCCCATTGTCATCATCATCATCAACACGATAAGCAATAACAATATTACCACCACCATCACCACTTTCAACACCTCCACCACCACCACCACCACCACCACCACCACCACCACCACCACACACACTCTTGACAACCAGTGTTGGTTTGTTTACATTTTTCTAACTTAGAGATTCATCAAAAGAGACTGAAATGACTGAGTACCAGACTTAGAAAGATAAACACTGGGATCGATCTATTTGACTAAACCCTTCCAAGCAACGCCTCCAGCATGGCTGCTGTCCAATGACTGAAACAAGTAAAAGAATAAAAGATGTAACATAAAAGATACAGACATTTGTAATTCTCTTACCCCTGCTGTTGTTCTCTTGTTTCTGCATCGTTTTCCTCATTTTCAGGGTCTTCCTTGGTTTTGTGTTGTTGTAAAGCCACCTGGCCATTGTCCAAACTGATTGGATCTTTCACAGACAAGCATATTTTGGACTCACAGTTTGAAGGAGAGATAAATTCTGGTGTTGCTGTTGTTGTCGTTTTTGTTGTTGTTTTCCATGAGTTGTCAAAATCCTCGAATTTCTTCAAGACAGGTATCGATCCTGTTATGGTGAAAATATCCACTTTGTCTTTGGCACCACATTGCAACTGTTTCTGAAATTAACAGAAGAGACAAGATTACTGTTAGAAACCTTAAAGAATGATGATAGCCTCATCTTCTTCCTCCACCTTCTCCTACTTCATTATCTTTTATCCTTTAACACAGCAAGCTGGCAGAAATGTTAGCACACCGGGAGAAATGCTTAGCGGTATTTTGTCTGTCTTTACATTCTGAGTTCAAATTCTGCCGAGGTTGGCTTTGCCTTTCATCCTTTCGGGGTCGATAAATTAAGTACCAGTTGCATACTGGATCAATGTAATTGGCTGGCCTCCTCCCCACAAAAGATTTTGGGCCTTGTGCCTAGAGTAGAAAAGATTACCTTTTATCTTTTACTTGTTTCAGTCATTAGATTGTGGCCATGCTGGGGCACCTCCTTGAAGGAATTTAGTTGAGCAAATTGAAACAAGTATTTATTTCTTCAAATCTGGTACTTATTCTAAGGGTTCCTTTTGCTGAAAGCTAAGTTACGAGGACATTAACAAACCAACATTGGTTAAGAAACAGTGGTGAGGAACAAAATTAACACAAAGACACATGTACGCACACAAGCGCACACACATACACACACATACACAAACATGCATGCCCACACACACACACATTAGTCATGCGTTATTTTGTAGGTTTGAGACTTCAGTGACATGATTGTTAATTTCTAGAATAATATTTCAGAAGAAGTGTGAAAGGCTGATTCTGACCAGTTTTAAAATAAAAGAGGTAGAGTATATTGGCTTGATATGGCTGGCTTAAATGCTAAAGGGTTAATGAAAATTTACATGTTGGTTGTTATATTTATTGATAATATTTTACATATACTTTAGGGCATTGAGCTGGCAAAATTATAACCACCCCAGAAAGCATGTTTAGTGGCACTACTTCTGACAATAAGTTCTAAGTTCAAATGTTACAGGCATAGACAAAAGGGGGAATTATAGTAACCAACTCCACCTCTATTCTACAGTCACAGACAAAAAGAAGGTATTCATCATCATCATCATCATTTAACATCTGTATACCATGCTAGCATGGGTTGGACAGTTTGAATGAAAAGTGGTAAGCTGGAGAGCTGCACCAGGTTCCAATCTGATTTAGCATGGTTTCTATGGCTGGATGCCCTTCCTAATGCCAACCATTCTGAGAGCATAGTGGGTGCTTTTTACATGCCACCAGTATGGGTACCTGTTACGAAACACTGACATCATCCATGTCTATGATCTCACTTGGCTTGACAGGTCTTCTCAAGCACAGTATATTGCCAAAGGCCTTGGTCATAAAAACAAATTACATCCTCATTAGAAGAATATTCCAAAGCGATTCTTTTCCACCATTCCCTTTCTGTCTGGTATTAACACCCTTAACCAACATATTAAACCTGGGTTGATTTTAATATAAGCAATTTGAATAAACAGAAAGCAATACTCCAGGGACAGACAAAAGGGGGAATTATAGAAACCAGCCCCACCTCTATTCACAGAGGAACATTCCAGTGTGAGTCACAGCTTCTCTCAACCCCTTTTCTGTCTTGTACTATGTAAAATCAAACTAGATTCAGATACAAATGCCATTACAGGACACTTGGCCAATTTTTATATGTGGGTGACCTCAAGATATACACTACAAGATGATAAACTAGAGATACTGATATAAGCAGGTCAAGGATTTACTGGAGAAATTCATATGAAATTCTGTGTAGAAAAATCAGTGAAGATAATATTAATGAGGGAAAATTAATTAAAAAAACATACTCATGCTATATAAG
Organism: Octopus bimaculoides; assembly: GCF_046866305.1. Classification (NCBI taxonomy): domain Eukaryota; kingdom Metazoa; phylum Mollusca; class Cephalopoda; order Octopoda; family Octopodidae; genus Octopus; species Octopus bimaculoides. Next base: position 28,136,366 of record NC_142950.1, on the reverse strand, counting down.
ATACAAAAACTGTGACGATAGAAAGCAAATACACTTTCAAATAATTAAGAAGTAATTAAATACACAAGAGTACAGCCCACAAATATAAAAATAAAAATGTGTGGAAGATTATTAAAGGTTAATACTTAATTGAAGCTAAATGCAGAAAATAGATTTAACAATTAAAAAGGAGCACTCTGTTGGTTACAACGACGAGGGTCCCAGCTGATACAATCAACGGAACAGCTTGCTCGTGAAATTAACGTGCAAGTGACTGAGCACTCCACAGACACGTTTACCCCTAATGAAGTTCTCAGGGAGACTCAGCGTGACACATAGCATGACAAGGCCAGCCCTTTGAAACACAGGTACAACTCATTTTTGCCAGCTGAGTGGACTGGAGCAATGTGAAATGAAGTGTTTTGCTCAAGGACACAATGCGTCGCCGGGAATTGAACTCACGACCTTACGATCGTGAGACGAATGCCCCTAACCACTAAGCCACGCACCTTCACTGAGATTTAACAATTAGGCAAGTGTCTTCTACTATAGCCTCGGGCTGACCAAAGCCTTGTGAGTGGATTTGATAGACAGAAACTGAAAGAAGCCCGTCATATATATGTATATATATATATTTACATACGTGTATGTATATGCTTGTGTGTCTGTGTTTGTCCCCCCCCCCCAACATCACTTGACAACCGATGGTGGTGTGCTTACGTCCCCGTAACTTGGCGGTTCGGCAAAAAGAAACCAATAGAATAAGTACTAGGCTTACAAAGAATAAGTCCTGGGGTTGATTTGCTCGACTAAAAGGCGGTGCTCCAGCATGGCCACAGTCAAATGAATGAAACAAGCAAAAGAGCAAAAGAACAAGAATTAACATTAAAATGCTACCTACTTTGACTTTCATTTTGAAATCTTTAGTACTTTCCTTTGATTCTTTTCCTTTCTCCTTCTCCTTTGTTTTATTTCCGTTCTTCTTCTTCTTCTTCTTCTTCTTCTACTTTCTCCTCTTGCAGTTGTTGTTGTTGTTGTTATTGTTTAAATGTCTGAATTTAGGGGAAATATACGAACCTCATCACCACTACCGGGAGATGCAGCCAGATAAATGAAGAAATTTACTAAAACTGATCATTTCTTTCCTTCCCAGGTCACAGGAATATATTAACGAACTTTCCACTCAGCACTATTCAAACAAACGGTCAAAATAACACACACACGCACATACACATTTTCATGCGTTCATACACATTCCCGTGTGTTCATCTATATGTATTCATATGTATGTGTGTGTGTGTGTGTATGTATACAAGTCTGTGTGGTGTGTGGGTGTGCGTGTGTGTGTGTATGTGTATGCATTTATACATGTATGTAGGTATATGCATATATGTGTATGCATATGCGTCTGCGTGTGTGTGTGTGTATATATATATATATATATATATACACACACATATATATATATATATATATATATATACACATATATATATTTATACATGTAAAAGTGTATATGTATGTGTGTCTCTATGAGGGTATGTCTGAGTGTATGTGTATGAATATTCCTCTATCAAACTATGATAATTGGACCATCCCTTAAAAAAGGGGGGGGGGTATCCTCATTATAGGCATGATTTTGAATATGTCTATTCATTTATCTATCACTCTGCCATTACTGTCCATCTGTCTATCTGTCTGTCTGTTTCTCTATCTCTGTCACTCCCTCTCTCAAATGTATGTTTGTATATATGTATGTATGTATGTATGTGTGTGTGTGTGCATGCAGGTATGTGTGAGTGAGTGTGTGAGTGTTTGTGTGTGTGTGTGTGTGTGCATGCATGTATACACAAAAATTAAATTTTATATGATCTAGTTTTACATCCCTGTTAAGGAAAGTGTTTTTACCTTGTATTAAGTTTTATACACACACACACAGGTGGGGGGAGGGAGGGAGGGAAGGAGGGACAATGATACAAACAAATATAACTGCTTGAGTTTCATGTACACATTTCTACCAAATATTCCTTCTTAAGAAGTCTTTTTTTTGTGTCTATGGCGAGTCGTTATGCAAATATTATTATTAACACATGCCCTGGTTCAATTCCCAAACATGGCCTCCATAATAGACTAAGAGGAAATTCACCGAGCTTTGACAAAAAAGAAACAAACAATTGCTTAGTTAGTTGGATATGTTCCTTATTTCTTTATTGCCCACAAAGGGCTAAACATAGAGGGGACAAACAAGGACAAACAAAGGGATTAAGTCGATTACATTGACATCAGTGTGTAACTGGTACTTTATTTATCGACCCCGAAAGGATGAAAGGCAAAGTCGACCTCGGCGCAGTTTGAACTCAGAACGTAATGACAGACGAAATACCGCTAAGCATTTCGCCCGGCGTGCTAACGAATCTGCCAGGTCGCCACCTTATAGCCATACAATATCAAAAAATCCTCTCACATTTTTATAGTTTAAATACTATTAGGAATGGTATTAAAAAAATTGTTAAAATATTTTGTGAATTGCAGAAGTATAAACCAATTTATTGCTGAGAAATTTTAATATTAAAAAATCTTATATAGACCCCTAAGAGCCATATGGACCTCAATTGAGAATCACAGATTTAAACAGACAGGTTTCTTTGGTTGCAGCTCAGCCCAGGGTTAAAGGAATCTTTGACCAGTATGGTCAGAACATTATTTCTGCCTCTCACGTAACATTAATCTTTTCTGTTATTAACATAACTATGAACTACATTTAATTCTAGCATTCCTCCTTACACTACTGCCAAGAAACTATGTAAAAATGTAACTGTTGCAATATATTTCTGTAAAAATAAATGTTATTTTAATAACATCTATTTTGGTTTTGGTTCTATTTATGGGACAACATGCAATCTAACCATTCTACCAATATATGAAGAGCCACATAAATCAAGGCTACGAATCTATATGTGTGTATATGTGTGAATCTGTATGTTATTTCAATAACACCTATTTTGGTTTTGGTTTTATTTATGGGACAGTGAAGGCGTGTGGCTTAATGGTTAGGGCATTCGGCTCAGGATCGTAAGGTCATGAGTTCAATTCCCGGTGACATGTTGTGTCCTTGAGTAAGAAACTTTATTTCACATTGCTCCTGTCCACTCAGCTGGCAAAAATGAGTAGTACCTGTATGTATGCGTATATATGTGCATATGAGTATGTATGTGTACATGCGTATGTATGTGTATATATATATATATATATATATATATATGTATATCTACGTATGTGCGTGCATGTATGTATGTGAACGTGTATGTGTATATAGGTGAATGTGAGTGTATATGTATTATTGCAAATGTATGTATGTGTGTGTATATGTATGCGCGAGTTTGGTAGGTGTGAGCTAAACAGGATGGTCACTGAGATGTGTATTGTCTCTATCTCTCTCTTTCTACAGACAAAATGTCAGTTATAGGACAAAATGTCCTGATTCTGTATATGTGTATGTCAGTGTCTGTATGTGTAACTGTGTATGTACCTGAGTGTGTGAGTGTATGTGCATATGTATGTATGTATATGTATATCTACGTATGTGTGCATGAATATATGTATGTGCATATGCATGTATATGCATTATTGTGAATGTGTGCATGTGTGTTTGGTAGATGCAAGCTAAACAGGATGGTCACTAAAGTGTGTATTCTCTCTCTTCCCCCTCCCCCCCTCTCTACAGACAAATGCCAGTTATAAACAAAATGTCCTTTGATTATAAATAATGAAAGACCAATAGTAAAGGGATGATGTAATACATTTACCGTAGACCCAAAGCCAGCCTTTATACATGAATGAATCAAATCCGATTGTTGCTCTTATTTAACCCCAGGTAAGTCCTTGATCAAGCAAGGTTAAGTTGGGCCATTGGATTACTTTCAATTCAGTTGTAATTATGGGGGCCAGGTATGGCTGTGTGGTAAGAAGTTTGCTTCCCAACCACATAGTTCCAGGTTCAGTCCCCACAAGTGTCTTCCATAACCTCGAGCCAACCAAAGATTGGGGTCAATTTGCTCAACTAAACTCTTCAACATGGAGACCCAGCATGGTTGTAGTTCAATGATTGAAACAAATAAAAGGCAAAAAGTAGGCATACACAATTTGCTAAAAATAGCAGCAACATTTCATTCAAATGATACTGTCTTAACCCTTTTGTTACAGTATTTATTTTGAGATGCTCTGTGTTTCTTTCAATTACTTTAAATATAACAAAGAATTTAGTAAAATAACTTAGTTATCATTAAGCTGGTGTTAGGAACATAAATTGTGGCTAAGGTTTGGTGGAAGATTTTAATTCAAAACTCATGAAAACAAGACATTTATATTACAGAGCCAGAGCTGGTTTCAGCTGGGTTGGTATCGAAAGAGTTAAATAGTTCTCTGGTAGAGTGTTAATGATTGCCAAGAATGTTTACAAAAAATTTGGCTGCTATTTTTAGCAGTCAAGTGACTGTAAAGAAATTTCATCATGAACTGATGTCCTCTTAAACCTACACAACATTGATATTACTTCATCTTTAACCCTTTTATTACCATATTTCTGTTGAGATGCTCTGTGTTTCTTTCATTTAATTTCAAATATAACAAAGAATTTACAAAAATAACTTAGTTATCATTCAGCTAGTGTTAGGAACATAAATTGTGACTACGGTTTCGTGGAAGATTTTAATTCAAAACTTATGCAAACGAGACATTTGTACTCGGAGTCAGAGCCGGTTTCAGCCGGGTTGGTAACGAAAGGGTTGAAATAAAAACAACACAGTTATACTGGACAGTGTAATTCTAGACAAGCAAATGGGTCTGTCATGGCTAAAATATTTTGGATCATAGGGATTATTCAAGGGTTAAACAACAATTTAGAAAACTGAAGAAATAACAACAAATTCAGTTAGTGAAATCATTTAATTAAAATAATAAAAATAGATTTTCTCTTTATAATTCATTTTCTGGTTTTATTTCAAAGAATATATTTTTTATAGTTTTTTTTTTTTTAATTTTAATTTCATTGTTTTTTTTTTTTGCTAGTTATAAATAATTCCCCATATTTGATGGCATTTAAGACACAGTTCTTTCTTAAACCTTTAGCATTTCAGATTACTTTGCCAAGTGTAATGCTTATCTTGTAGTTTTGAGATTTCAATGATGTGGGCCGAATATTTTTATAATGATATTGTAGGGTAGGTGTAAGATGTTGGATCTAGCCAGTTTAAACATAAAACAGGTAGAATGTTTGGACTGAATATGGTTGGTTTAAATGGAAAAAGGTGGAAAAGAAATATTTAAAAAAAAAAAGACAGAAAAAAAGAAATTACCCCAAGTCTTATACGCAAAGAATAGGCCACCCATAACATTTAATGCAATAAAAACTATTCTTTTTTGATGTACTGCTGAAATAGGGGGTGCATCTAATACACTCATACATCTTTTATGCCATCAAATACAGAGTGAAGTGCAGAGTGTGGGTGAGGCATTTGGTGATGGATATCGATTGCTGATCTCTTAATGATATCATTATTACCGGTATAAATAATCAGCATCATCGTTATCATTTAACATCCGTTTTCCTTGCTGGCATGGATTGGATGGTTTGACTGGAAACTGGTAAGCTGGAGAGATGCACCAGGTTCCAAAATCTGATGTGGCATGGTTTCTATGGCTGGATGCCCTTCCTAATGCCAACCCCTCCAAGAGTGTAGTGGGTACTTGTTAACGTGCCACTGGCACAGGTGACAGTTATGTAACACCGGCATTGGCCACAACTACAATCTCATTTGGCTTGACAAGTCTTCGTAAGCATGATATATTGTCAAAGGTCTTGGTCACTTATCACAGCCTCTGTGAGGCCCAACAATTGATAATTAATAGCCTTACATAACTAAAATAACACTGCATGTGGTCATGTATATTTCTGTGTGTGTGTGTGTGTGTATGTGTGTGAGATGGACATCTTTGACCTTGACCTTGAAATGAACTTTGGCTTGACATTTATCCTAATGCGGTTCAAACGCAGGACAGGGCACAGCAGTTATGATGATAATGTCAAAACAAAATAGGAAGAAAAAAACAAAAAATAATGGTTTCAAACTTTGGCACAAGGCCAGCAATTTCAGGAGCATGGATTAATCAATTATTAATCAATTATATCGATCCCAGTGTTCAACAGGTGCTTAATTTATTGACCCCAAAAAGATGAAAGACAAAGATGATCTAGGTGGAATTTGAACTCAGAGAATGTAAAGTTGGATGAAATGCTGCCAAGCATTTTGCCCAGCTGCTAAAGATTCTACCAGCTCACTGCCTAATAATAATAATAATAATAATAATCATGTCTCCAACATTGTATAGTTATGTTGAATATTGTATACATATTTATGCTAATATTCTATATAGTACAACTATTATGCGATATGAAGGCAAGGAAACAACACACACATACATATACATACATACATACACATAAATATATACATACATCTATATATAAACACTCACACATATATATATACCACAAACATGTATACACCACACACACATATATATATATATATATACCTACACACATATATACATACATACACATAAATATATACACACATCTATATATAAACACTCACACACACATATATACCACAGACACATGTATACACCACACACACACACATATATATACCTACACACACATATATACATGCATACATACACATAACTATATACACATATCTATATATAAACACTCACACACACATATATACCACACACACACATATATATACCTACACACACACACATATCTGTGGTACTGCAGAGGTTGTTGGCAATTACACCCAATTTGGTTTTGCCATTTTTAGAAAGACAAACAAGCATTTACATTAAGTTGTCACCATACATATGTCACTGCTCAGTGGTCATCACCACACATACACACATAGCTGCCCCTAATTAGTGGTCATCACTATACACATATAGCTGCCATGGGTTAATAGTCATCAACATATTTACCACTGGTCATTATCACGTTTTTCAATGCTTGCATGGGTTGGACAGATCTTTTCCATTAGGTCATCTTGTACCACTTATTTTTATCACTTCATCAAGATGGTAGGCAGTATTGATGGCCCTTAAAGGAAAACAATCCTTAAACTAGGCACTGGCCTGAATGCTTGCCTCACTGCAGGCTTTGATATAGACACCCAAGGACCAGGAGGCAGGGTATATCAGGCAACAATTTAAGTCTATTTCCCAAGGGTGGGATTTGAACTTAGTTCCCAAATACCACTGATTGCAGTCCCTTATTATCTTATTTTTGAGGTTCAGCCTCTTGTGGTAAGCTTTCCACTGAAATCCCTAATATTTTTTGTTAAGTCCAGCCTTCTGCAACAGGCTTTCTACTGACTGAAGTCCCTCCTCCTTTTGTAAGGTCCAACCTCCTGTTATAGGCCATCCACTGATTGCAGTCCCTTATCATCTCTTTTGAGATATCCAATCTTCTGTGACAGGCTTTCCTCTGACTAAAGTCCCTTCTCTCTTTTGTAAGGTCCAACCTCTTGTGACAGACTTTCCACTGACTGCAGACCCATATCACTTTTGTGAGATCCAACCTTCTGTGACAGGTTTTCTACTGGTTGAAATACCTTCTCTCTTGTGTAAGGCCCAACCTACCTCCAACAATAGGCCTTCACCACTTCTTCCCACATCTTCAGCTTCCACAATTCTTTCCACTTGGATCACCTGGCACATCTTTATTCAACTGTTAACTTCCACACACATCACAGGGTTGCAGGACATACCAGGGAAGTGTCCTCTCTTGCAAACGCTACATCTAATTACTATGATATTTAACTTTTCTTGCAGTTCATTTGTGCTCTGACATTCATGCACCCTAATGTTACACATACAGAGAAGCATATTCACATCACCCAACTTCCTGAACACCAAACATATTTACTACTACTTATTATCAGTAAAGAATAAAAGTTTAGAATGGTACAACACGAAATGGACTATATACCTGTTGTAATTTGGTTATCTATAGTCCGATGATATTTCGGAATTACAATTCCTTCATCAGATCTTCTCAGCTGGAGTCTCTGCTATAAACTTATTATCAAATTTAAATAAAATGAGGTAATAAAGGAGCCTCTAAATCAGTGGTTCTCAACTGAGGTTCATATGACCTTTGGGGGTCCATAGAAGATTTAGTTGCAATACAGAAAATGTTTCGATTTTTTAATACAATTCCTAATAATATTTAATTACAAAAATACAATAAGGTTGATTATATGTACAGAGAATGGTTATGAAAGTCCAGTAGAGCAAAAAAGGGGATCAAAGGGTCCCAGGCAAGAAAATAGTTGAAAACCCCTGCTCAAAATAGTCATCTGAGTTACTAGAAATACCAGCCGAATCTCACCTAAATCACAACCTAACATCATAGAAAAGGATTCGTTGGCTAATGTGGTTCGGAGTTCCCTACACAAAATATTAAGACAGGATGGTCACAGCTGGAATGTTTTTGATCATTAGTTTGTTCAATCATGATTGATCTGTGGCTCAGTAACAACAATAACAATGTGAAAAAAATATTTAGTACTGGTTATCATAGACGTCAACCTTCAATGGTCACTTGAGACTGATTAGTGTTAAGGCCACCAGCTACTGTCATTTCTTTTCTCTCAATACTTCTTGACCATACAACGGTAATGGTCAAAGCATTGGTTTAGCTGTTGGGTAACACATGAAGGTATCAACAAGGGCAGAAATGAATTGAGAGAGAATGGTGTACGAAAGGTGGGAGAGAAAAGAAAAGGAGAGATGGAAAGATCAGAAAAGCAAGAAGGTAACAGTGAGACTGTTAAGTGACTGGAAGGGAAAAGTAAACCAAAACGTCAGCAGCAGAATTTAAGAGGATATTACAAATGTAGAGTGAATAATTAAGTAATGAATAACGAAGCAGATGATGAGGGATATGAAACATAAAATGATGGGAGTGTGTGTGTGTGTATGCATGCATGTGTGTGTATGCATGCGTGTGTGTGTGTGTGATTGTGTGTGTGTATGTGTGTGTGTATGCATGTGTGTGTTTTTGTGTGTGTATGCATGTGTGTGTGTGTTTGTGTAAATGTATGCATGTGTGTGTATGCATGTGTGTATGCATGTGTGTGTATGTGTATGCATGTATGTGCATGAACGTGTGTGTGTATGCATGTGTGTATGCATGTGTGTGTGTGTGTATGCATGTATGTGCATGAATGTGTGTGTGGATGAATGTGTGTGAATGTGTGTGTGTATCTATGTCATTCTATCTATCTATCAGTCCATGCACTTTTGGCTACTTTTTATGATAAGTTGTAGTGCACCTGGACACTATACACAATAAACGATGATGATAATAACAATGATGATGATGATGATGATGATAATCATAATAATAATCCTTTCTACGGAAGGTACAAGGCCTGAAATTTTGGGGAGGGGACCAGTCGATTATACTGACACCCCCTAGTACTTATTCTTTTCAGAGTCGATGAAATAAGTACTGGTTATGAACTGGGGTCAATGTAATCAACTAGTCCTTTCCCCCCAAATTTCAGGCCTTGTGTCTTCTGGAGAAAGGATTATTATTATTATCATCATCATCATTATTACTATCATCTATCTATCTATCATATATATATACATATGTGTGTGTGTGTGTGTGTGTGTGTGTGCACACACAGGTATGTGAGTATGTGTGTATGTATAGCATAATGTAGTATCACTGTATGCAAAATATTTTATGTAACCATGTATAAAATGTTATTAATAATGCACATGAATAAACTCATTTATGAAGTTGGATATAATTAGAAGTATATATGTAAATGTATTTACAAATGTATGTACATGCTCTTTTACATAATATAAATGTATATGCATATAGAACTATAATTATATGTACATATATATACATACACTCACACACACACACTCACACAGAAACACACACACACATATACATATTAATCAAAGTGTCCAGTATTATATATCCATTATGGCTAATCTTATCAACTGCTTTTGTACTAGGGGTTCAACAGAGTGTTTGGTAAGAGTCCGATTATGTGACCCTGCACTCTTCAGAGGTAGCCGTTATGGAACAAAATTATATATATATATATATATATTAGTAGAGTAGTATAGTTTTCATAAAGCATGGTTTGACACATATAAATGCTTTTAAATTTATTTTATAAAGCAGAAAACAATGCAAATTAAAAGAAATAATACAAGTCGAAAGTTTATAATTTTACAAACTAGCGACACACATTTATTCTTATAACTTTCATTGTTTTGACTTTATAAAAAATTTTAAAAATTATGTAGAAACATTTATATAAGTCATGTTTACCTATTTCTCTTTCAATTGAAAACTCATTGATGAAAATCCACTTTCACATATAGAAAAAATTATATATATATATATATATATATATATATATATATTGTCCATAATATTTGCAACAACTTTCATAAAGATTACTAAATTCTTTGTCTAAATTTTAAAAAATCATTCAATTTAAACTTTCTCTTCAGGTTTCTCAACAGTTTCATCAGTAAGTTGAGACTGTGTTGGTAAAATGAAAGTCTTCTTAACAAGAGTTAGAATGAAAAACAACATACCCTGAAAACAGAAAAAAAAAAATGTTTTAGACATACATTTATATGTTTGTATGTGTGTGTGTTTGCACCTATATAGTGGACATACAAACGAGTCGTGTTTACCTATTTCTCTGTCAATTGAAAAAAGTCATGAACAGTGTTAATCGATTTTGACTCCTACTGAAGATATATATATATATATATATATATATATATATATATATATATATATATATCTTATACAAATATATATAAACAGATATACATATATAAATGTGTATGTATAAGTTATTGTGTGTTTTGTTTATATTTTGTTTAAATTCTTTGGAGTATTTGTGTAGGGGCTTATATTGGAGGAGTAGGGTGGAAAAAGGGTCGATTGGGTGTATGTCCACTGTGTTAGAGCGTGTATGTGTCTGTGAGAGTATTCGAATGTGTTCAGGTCAAACTCTTTGCCAGATTCTTTGGTAGGAAAGCTGAAGTTGGGGAACTGGTGGTTATAGTCACGACAGGGCACACGGGTATGATAGAATGTATTTCCTTTCATGAGGGCAAGGACTGAAAATTTCACTTGTGCTCTTCAGATAGATGCCTGGGTGTTGTGAGTTCTCTAATATGGCTCTCACATTAAACAAAGCACATGCAAATGAACACACAGATTCTTATGTGACCTTTGAACCAGTGTGGTTTTCATAGATGCATTTCTAATAGGAAGGCTCTCCTCACTATCAGGCATAAATCAAGTCGTCTTTCTTTTGCCGAAACCTTTGTGAGTAAGGGGAAGGAGTTTGGGAATAAAATTCTTTTTTCTGATGAGACTAAAATCAACTTGTTGGGGTCAGATGGTATTAAATGAGTATGGTGACAACCAGGTGAAGATAAAGCAACAAATGTACCATGTCTACCATGAATCACGGTGGCAGAAGTGTGATACTTTGGGGACGAAGGAGTGCAGCTGGTGTAGGAAGAATCATATTTATTGAGAGAACAATGGATTGAAGCCTTTATTGTGACATATTGCAGAAAACAATGTTGAAAAGCATCAAGGATGATAACGACCCTAAACACACTTCAAAGATGATGACTAAGTTTTTATCAGATAAGATAACCTGATTTAAACTCAATAGAACATCTGTGGGGTGTTCTAAAAAGGAAGGTTGAGGAGAAAAAACACTAATGTAACACAATTGAAAGACATCATTCAGGATAAATGGAGGTCGATTTTGTTGGTTATATGCGGAAATTTAGTAAACTCTATGCCCAGAAGACTTAATGCAGCCATTGAAAGCAAGGATGGTCACACCAAATATTGAATATAGCAAATAATCCTTTTGGGTGTACATATTTTTCTATCATTTGTAAATTAATATTTCGTTCATATCTTTGAAAGTGTTTATTGTTTTGTGTTCCAAATTTGAATAATGTTTGCATGTACAATATATTTTATTCGGTGTAAATTTTCATGTGTTACACAATAATCAGGTTTATGTAATGACAGGTTAATGTAGTGACAGATTTATGTAGTTCCACATGTCACTACATAAACCTGATGATTGCATAATGCATAAAAGTTCTCATATGCTACATTTGACATAAGCATTATAACTGAAATAGAAAGTGTAGGTTGTCAGATCCTCATACATTGAAACTGACGGGAAAGTTCAATGTGGAATATATTTATATAAGTGTGTCTGTGTGTGTTGTAATATAACAAAGAAAAGAATATACATTTGATACACTTTTATAACACAGGGTGTCCACAAAGTCTGGGTACAAGGGGCTTAACACATACTTTAAGAAATCAGTATTTCTTATATTTAATTGTTTATATTATGATTTTATTTACTCCATGTACCCACATAGGGATTAAGACATACTTTAAGAAATTATTATTTCTTATATTCAATTGTTTATGTTATGATTTTATTTACTCCATGTACCCAGTCTTTGTGGACACCCTGTATAATGTGAATATTATCAGTCAGTGTTTTGTAACAGAATATCATGCTGCCTGATATGAACTCATATGAACTCATTTGTATGACCTATAATTGTATCAACAGTTAAAATGTTTATATCAACTCATTAGTAGATACATGATTGTACTTACAGCAAAACACATAAAACCAGATCCAACAACAGAAGCCCACTCAAATCCCAGCTTTTCATTTAATGCACCGCCAACGAACGGTCCTACAAAGGCTCTGTAGGAAGAAACAATAACAATAAATATATATATATATATATATATATATATATACTTCATGTAAAATACAGTGTACATTTAATACACATCATAGATACCCATAAAAGGACATCTGACCCGCTAGAAAGAACAGCCAAAGCTCTACACCACAAATTAGGGATAATTTCGAAAAGGAATGAAAAATAAAAACATTTACTAATATAATAATAATAATAATAATAATAATAATAATAATAATATTTTGAACTTATCATGCTGTGATAAAATATGAACAATGATAAATGAGTGAAGAAATATATATATGTATATATATGTATATATATGTGCTATATACACAATAAAAAATATAAACAAACCCTGCTTACCCCAAAGAAAAACATGAATTGAATATACCCGAGACAGCTCCAACTGTACCGTAATCTAATTCATATCCCAGTGATCTGCAAAGAGTAGGGAAACATAAAATAAATATACAAAATAGAAAGGGTGTGTGTAATTTGAAACACTATTTTAGACTTGGACTGGTAGACCTCCATGTAAGATTACAAACTTCAGAAAATTAAAAAAATAAAATAAACTATCATCACTCAACATGATATAGCATAGGCTAATGTAATCTACTCATAAATTATCACTACTCACCAGAAGGATCTAGAATAGTGGTTCTTAGTCAGGGTCTATATGACCTTTGGGGGTCCATATAAAATTTTGTCATTAAAATTCATGGTTATATTTCTACAATGCATAAATGCAAAGTTATTATCAGTTCTCGCTGTAGACAAATGCTGTAAGTATACCTAAATCAGCATGCAGTGCCACCTACCAAAGCTGTGAGATGCTAGCATTTTGGAGTGGTTATCTCCACTTCAGTTACAGAAACCAAACAGGGTGCGCTGCATGCCGATATGTGAAGTTGTCTCTCTTATGATATGCCTGCCATTGTACAGTGACTGGTAGTATCAATCAGTAGCTGACCGTAAACAAATTACACAATGGGAGCACTAAGCAGCTATGTGTAAAAATGTAATTTTATTGCCAGTTTGAATATGCTAAAAGCATGTTTGGACCCATAAGCAAGTCATTTACTGCATTTTGTCATGGAGAAAATTTGTCACTGTAGACAACTAAATCAGCTCACAGTGCCATTGTATTTATACATGTCACTGCTTAGTGCTCCCACACAACAATTTGTTTACATTGAGCCATCGATTGGCGCGACCAGTCATCATAAAATGACCGGAATAACATAAGAGAGACAATCTCTCTTGTCAGCTTGCAGTGCACCCTGTTCGGTGTCTGTTACTGAAGAGGTGATAATCACTCTGAAATGCTAGCATCTCACAGTCTGGGTAGGTTGCACTGAGACCTGATTTAGGTGTATTTACAGCAAGAAATTTCCTCCAACATATAACAGTGAATGGTTTGTTTACAGGCTCGAATGTGCCACAGGCATACTTGAACTAGGAATATCATTGCATTTATACACATCACTGCTTAGGGCTCCCACTCCATAACAATACATAAAATATTTTAACGACATTTTTTTATACAATTCCTAACAATATTTAATTATGAAAATATAACGAGATTTTTTAAATATTGAATGGGCAACGAGGGTCCATTTGAGTAAGATACGAATCAAAGGAGTCCATAGATGAAAAAAATGGTTGAGAACCACTGATCTAGACTATCTCACACTCACCTGAGTGGTCCACTCCCACTCAAGCTAACACATCATTCATGAGTGATCCTTCCCACCCAAGCTAAAAAGAGGAAACAACAATGTGATTCTCTGCCACTCCAGCAACATGAGCCTCTCCATCCAGTTTAATATGATAGAAGCCTTGTTGGCACTCCGTCGCTTACGATGTTGAGGGTTCCAGTTGATCCCATCAACGGAACAGCCTACTCGTGAAATTAACGTGCACATGGTTGAGCACTCCACAGACACGTGTACCCTTAACGTAGTTCTCGGGGGATATTCAGCGTGACACAGTGTGACAAGGCTGACCCTTTGAATTACAGGCACAACAGAAACAGGAAGTAAGAGTGAGAGAAAGTTGTGGTGAAAGAGTACAGCAGGGTTCGCCACCATCCCCTGCCGGAGCCTCGTGGAGCTTTTAGGTGTTTTCGCTCAATAAACACTCACAACGCCCGGTCTGGGAATCGAAACCGCGAGTCCGCTGCCCTAACCTCTGGGCCATTGCGCCTCCACTATGATAGAAGCATACTGTTAGTATTAGTGAAAAAAGGATTTGTGTACTTACTCAGCTCCCTTTAAAAGAGCACTGAAGGTTGGTATAACAGCTAAACTAAACAGTACACCGAGAATTGACAGTGCTACACACATAATCCAGACTGTACTGAAATACAAAAGAGATAAACATAAATAAATAAATAAATAAATAAATATATATATATATATTATTAAAAAATTAGGGTAAAAAATCATATATTAATCAATATCGATTAATTACCAGGAAGCTAGCACATTTAAAGAATCAAAGAGATTCAGAAACAGTATCTGCAATCTCAGGGGATTAAAGTACATTTTTATATATGACGTTGACCACTAACGTGGATATTCAATGTGCTAGAAATAGATCACATCTTGTGGTCAACGTCATATATAAAAATATATATATATATATATATATATATATATAGGCGCAGGAGTGGCTGTGTGGTAAGTAGCTTGCTTACCAACCACATGGTTCTGGATTCAGTCCCACTGCGTGGCACCTTGGGCAAGTGTCTTCTACTATAACCTCGGGCTGACAAAAGCCTTGAGTGGATCTGGTAGACGGAAACTGAAAGAAGCTTGTCGCATATATGTGTTTATATATATGTTTGTGTGTCTGTGTTTGTCCCACCAACATCACTTGACAACTGATGCTGGTGTGTTTACATCCCCGTCACTTAGTGGTTCAGCAAAAGAGACCGATAGAATAAGTACTAGACTTACAAAGAATAAGTCCTGGGGTTGATTAGCTCAATAAAAGGCGGTGCTCCAGCATGGCCACAGCCAAAGAATATATATACATATATATATATATATATATATATATATATATATATACATATTTTCTGCCTCTCTGTTATACTCCAACCTTACATCATCTGACACAACATCACCTCTTCCAATGCCCCCCTCCCCTCTCATAAATTCCTCATCTTGCAAGTTACTTGGTGGACCCTGCTGGGTCTGGTGCCACATAAAGATCACTCAGTCCACTCTGTAGGGTGGTTGGTGTTAGGAAGGGCATCCAGCCATAAAAACCTCCCCAGAACAGACACAGGAGTCTGATGCAGTCTTCTGCCTGGCGGCCCCTGTCAAACCATCCAACCCATGCCAGCATGGAAGACGGATTTTAAACAATGATGATGATGACGATGATGATGATGGTGATGATGATGACGACAGAGATGACAATGAAATCATACTCACTATGGGATATTTAAGAATGGTGCTGGTCCAATAAATAGATTGCAGATGGCCAGTAAGAATGTCCCCAAAACAATAATAATATTCGTCTGTTTCTGGAAGAGGGGTAGAAAAGAAAAGTAACATACACATAAGAGCAAGTAGTTGAGAAATGGAGCTTAGATTTCGTTATTTTGTAATATATAGAGCAATATGTATATTGTAATATTTTGTAATATAGATGTTTTCGATCTAGTTTGGATTCTTTGCCATCAAAATTGATTGCAAAGAATTCAAATTTGATGGCAAAAAATTCAAATTTGATTGCAAAGAATTCAAATTTGATGGCAAAGGATTCAAGTTTGATGGCAAAAAATTCAAATTTGATTGCAAAGAATTCAAATTTGATGACAAAGGATTCAAATTTGATTGCAAAGAATTCAAAATTGTGATGTGGTTGCAGAAATTGTCTGACAGCTGTGACTGGGTCCTTCTACTTGTGTGGCATGGTGCAGAGTCCTGTTGCCAGACATAGGGTCTTCCTGCAGCCACCCTCTTGACCCAGGAGAGCACTACCTCCTCCAGGCACTTGATGTAGGCCTCTGTGTTGGGTCTGAGGCCGTGTGGGAAGATGAATGGAGGCATAACATCGCCATCACTAGCAATCACTGCAAACACCATGATGCTAACTGGATGTTTGATTTTTATCACACTCCATACATATTTTGGAGAAACAGCAAGCCAACGGTTGTTCTGTGTGTTCAGTATTTGATCCTGGCAGAAACTTTTCTTATCTGAGAAAAACCAAAGCATGTTCAGTTGAAGGGGATGCTTGAGTTTGGCAAAAGAGTCCGATAGAATAAGTCCAGGGGTTAATATGTTTGACTAAAGGCAGTGCTCCAGAATGACCACAGTCAAATGACTGAAACAAGTAAAAGGATTTCGAGTGAGATCGTTGCCAGTGCCCCTGGACTGGCTCTTGTGCGGGTGGCACATGAAATGCACCATTTATTTTGAGCGTGCCCGTTGCCAGTACCGCCTGACTGGCCTTCGTGCCGGTGGCACGTAAAGGCACCCACTACACTCTCTGAATGGTTGGCGTTAGGAAGGGCATCCAGCTGTAGAAACTCTGCCAAATCAGATTGGAGCCTGGTGTAGCCATCTGGTTTCACCAGTCCTCAGTCAAATCGTCCAACTCATGCTAGTATGGAAAGCAGACGTTAAACGACGATGGTGATGATGATGATGATATATATATATATATATATATATATATATATGCATATATATATATTTATTTATATATATATATATATATATATATATATATATATATATATATATATATATATATGCATGCATGTGTACCTTCATGTTTGTCCACCCTCATCACTGCCACTACTGACAGCTGGTGATGGTTTGTTTACGTCCTTGTAACTAAGTGGTTCAGCAAAAGAAACCAATAGAATAGGTATTGGACTTAAAAATAAGTACTGGGGGGAGGGATCAATTCGTTTGACTAAAACCCTTCAAAGTGGTGTTCCAGCATGGCCACAATCCAACGACTGACTGCAAACAAGTAAAAACATGAGCTGAAGAACGACAGTAATAAATGAGAGACAAAGAGTAAAGTATGATGAGTAAAGACTTACGCAGGTGTCATTTATCCATCCGATTAAAGGAGCAGAGAAGGTGTAAGTTCCAGGGGCTGCCAGGAAGATTAATCCAACATACAATGTACTTACATGGAACTAAAATAAAATAATAATAATAATGATAATAATATTATTAATAATAATAATAATATTAATAATAATAATAATAATAATATTATTAATGATAATAATATTATTAATGATAATAATATTATTAATGATAATAATATTATTAATGATAATAATAATAATAATAATAATAATAATTTCAAATTTTTTTCCATAGGGGCAGCTAGGGGGAGAGGATTAAGTCAATTACATCTACTCCAGTGCATAACTGGTACTTACTTAATTGACAGAGAGTGCAAGAGAGGGATTGATAATGGAAATACTGTATGCAGATGACCTTGTTCTGATGAGTGAGATGATGGAGGGATTGAGGAAGAAGTTTTGGAAATAGGAGGATAAAATAATGAGGCGTTACAAGAAACAGTTTCAAAAGAAAGGGGAGAATCAATGTGTACCTTATTTTCCAGGTGTAGTGAAAGGGTTGGGTCCAGGAAGGTGATACCATAGGCAGCACAAACAATAACTAAACAAACACACAGAATATAAGGGCTTCTCAACATGGCGAGCTTCGACTGGTTGCTCTGTTTGCTGTCATCTGTTGGCGAAAGAGAGAATTTGTTAGATGTTAATCTGGCAATAAGCACATATGTTTTTATAAGTTTCACTCAAGCCCCAGATCTTACAAGGCTGGTTTCCCCGGTTTCCTTGGCATATCTATGACTGAAATCACAACATTCTCTCTGACCTGAACAGGATGCCAGTCCATTGCAGGTTTCAAAGCCAGCAATTTTTGAGATGAAAGGACAAGTCAATTACATTAGTTTCAGTAATTGATAGACAGACAGACAGACAGAAAGATAGACAGATAGATAGATATATAGATAGATAGATAGATAGAGAGAGAGATAGATAGATAGATAGGCAGACAGATAGATAGATAGATAGATAGATGGGGTCAATTTGCTTGACTAAAAGGTGGTATTCCAGTATGGCCACCGTCAAACGACTGAAACAAGTAAAAGAGTAAAAGAGCTTAGAAAACGGATGATGCCTACCTGTGATCGATGGCATCAATAAACAAGAAATGAAGGCCAGTGTGACTGTTATGCCACCAAGTGTCCAAAATGGTAAACCAAAACCTCCAAGCTGGAATTAGAAGGAAAATAAATCATGCAAATAGTAATTTCATACAATAGGAAAAACCATCATCATCATCATTTAATGTTCCTTTTTCCATGTTGGCATGGGTTGGACACTTGGACAGGAACCGACAAGCCAGAGGATTATGCCAAGCTCTTCTGTCTGCTTTGGCATGGTTCCTATTAGACCTCCTCAGAAAAGCAGTACAGTCTTATTGATACTCATCAGATTGTTAATGAATGAAAGAATAAATGCTATATAAATGTAAATACTCACCTCATAGAGTACACCACCTATTGGAGGGCCAGCCATCATACCAAGACCACTGAAAATTTCTATAAAACCCTGTTAAAAGAAAGCGTGAATTTATTAAGGGTAACCACAACAAAGATTAAATTAAATGCAGATTTAGAGCAAAACTGACCTTAACAAAGTCAATGTAAAAATGGGACTTCTTCCTGCAACATGAACATGATTGGGTTGTAACCATTACTGAAACAACTCCAATTGTCTCAACACAAAGCATTGTTTATTACGTGTCATCCAATTAGTGGACACAATTCAACCATGTGATGCTTTTCATTCTTACACATCATCATCATCATTTAACATCCGTTGTCCATGCTGGCAGGGGTTGGATGGTTTGACTGGCCTGGCACGTTGCACCAGGTTCCAATCTGATTTGGCATGGTTTTCTACAGCTGGATGCTCTTCCTGACACCAACCACTCTGAGAGTGTCATGGGTGCTTTTACATGCCACCGGCACGAGTGCCATATGCATGACATCAGTATCTGCCACGACTGCGATTTTTCTCGGCTTGATGGGTCTTCTTCTCAAGCACGACATAATGCCAAAGGTCTTGGTCATTGCCTCCGTGAGGCCCAAGATGTTTATTATTTAAGCTTACATTGTTTCCTCTGAGAGGAAACTTTATGGACTCTACCAGGTGATGTTATATATAAGCGTAGGAGTGGCTGTGTGGTAAGTAGCTTACTTACCAACCACATGGTCCCGGGTTCAGTCCCACTGCGTGGCATCTTGGGCAAGTGTCTTCTACTATAGCCTTGGGCCGACCAAAGCCTTGTGAGTGGATTTGTCAGACGGAAACTGAAAGAAGCCTGTCGTATATATGTATATATATATATATATATATATATATGTGTTTGTGTGTGTGTGTTTGTCCCCCCAACATCACTTGACAACCGATGCTGGTGTGTTTATGTCCCTGTAACTTAGCGGTTCGGCAAAAGAGACTGATAGAATAAGTACTAGGCTTCCAAAGAATAAGTCCTGGGGTCGATTTGCTCGACTAAAGGCGGTGCTCCAGCATGGCCGCAGTCAAAAAACTGAAACAAATAAAAGAATAAAAGTATATATATATATATATATATATATATATATATATATATATATATATATATATATATATGTATATATATATATATATATATGAGGGGATGCTGAAAATTTCTTGGCTTTAAGGGTAATGTGAAAGGCCTGGTTGGAGGCCCAACCTTTCAAGTTTTTTTACAGGGTTTAGAAAAACTGAAGGACCACTGCAATAAGTGGGTGAATATGACAGGTGAATATGTTGAATAATCAACTGATCCTCTGGTATATTTTTCTTTTACCCAAAGCCAGGAACTTTTCAGCACCCCCCTCCACCACATATGTACAAAATATATATTGTATAAAATAAATCAAAAAGAGAGAGAGAGAACGAAAGGATGCAGAGAGAGGGCTAGATAGATAGATAGATAAATAGATAGATAGATAGATAGATAAGTAGATAGATAAATAGATAGATAAATAGATAGATAGATAGATAAGTAGATAGATAAATAGATAGATAGATAAGTAGATAGATAAATAGATAGATAGATAGATAGATAGAGAGAAAGAGAGATATGAACTTACAATTGCTAAAGAAGCACGTTCTTTAAAAATGTAACCAATGACAGCCATGCTTGCCGTTAAATGTGCAGACACAGCTAAAGCTTCTACACCTCTTGTTAAAAAGCACATTGCCAAGAAGACGTTACCTGCAGGGCACCATTTTAACACTCTGGAAGAGACGAAATATTAAAACAGTTTACATGTTAGATATTTATATTGTGTACTGCTGGACACAATGTGAGAATAATGGAAAAGAATTGTAACATGAAGAAAGAAAAAGAAAAAAGGACGAACATTACAGTTTAGAAGGCTTTCAATATATACACTTTAAGTCCATATGGCTTAGTCCACATTACTCCTTAAGGAGTATAGGACCAGTTACTTGCTTTCTTATTTCTTTATTGCCCACAAGGGGCTAAACATAGAGGGGACAAACAAGGACAGACAAGCAGATTAAATCGATTATATCGACCCCAGTGCCTAACTGGTACTTAATTTATCGAACCCGAAAGGATGAAAGGCAAAGTCGACCTCGGTGGAATTTGAACTCAGAACATAACGGCAGATGAAATACCACTAAGCATTTTGCCCGGTGTGCTAACCTTTCTGCCAGCTCCCCGCCATCCTTGCTTTCTGTGGCATATATATTCCTCCCTGGACAAGAAGCCGATCCATTCTAAGACTACTCATTTTTAGCAGCTGCATGGAATGGGGCAATGTAAAATGAAGAACACAATGCATTGCCTGGTCCTGGAATTGAAACCACAATCTTACTGATCCTGAGATACTGAAAAACTGAGGGAGAGAGAGAGCAAAAGAGAAAAATAGAGAGAGCAAAGGGTGGGTGAGAGAAGTCATGAGAATTGAACTCGTGACCTTGCAGCCGTGAGCCCAAATACCTTAACCATTAAGCCATGTGCCTTCAGGGATTAAACAACACAGATAAGAAAACCACACATCACATAAATGAATAAAATGAAGAATGGCGCCAGTTGCAAGAATGATTCTTAGGTTTACTTACCCAAATATAATGGCACAGGAACCAGCCACAAAACAACCGGATATGTATGTGAACAGAATTCCAAATTTGGTTAACTGAAATGGGAAAAGGAAAAGATGAGGAGAATAGAGTGGTGATGGTTGATTGTAATAGTGGTGGTGGTGGTGGTGATGGTGGTGGTATGTGATGGTAGTGTGTGGTGGTGGTGGTGGTGGTGATGATGGTAGTGGTGGGGGTGGTTGATTAAACAAATAAGACATTCCTATATTACTGATGTTGACTGCACATGTGTGCCAGAATCAGTGGCAGCTGGAGGTGGGGAGTGGGGAGTTACTCTGCGATGAACCAGAAGGTCTTGGTCCAGGTGGGAGAGTCTACTACCATAGCCTGGTGGTTAGAGCAGTGGACTGATGGTCGAGGGATAACGGGTTCGAATCTCAGACAGGGCAATGAGTGTGCTTAGTGAAACACCTAAGCTCCGGAAGAAAGTAATGGTGAACTTCTGACTCTTTTGCCACAACTTTCTCTCACTCTTTCCTCCTGCATCTAGCAGCTCACCTGCAACGGACGAGCATCTCATCCAGGTGGGGAACCTATACGCCAATAAAACCAGGAAACCAGCCCTTATGAGCCAGGCATGGCTCAAGAAGGAACAAACAACAACTTATAAAATGATGATGATGATGATGATGATGATGATATATATATATATAGTGGGCTTCTTTCAGTTTCCATCAACCAAATCTACTCACCAGGGCTATAATAGAGGACATTTATCCAAGGTCTCACACAGTAGGATTGAACCCAAGACCAGATGGTTGGAAAGCAACCTTCCTGACCATACAGCTATGCTAGTGCTGATCCATACAACCACCCCTACACATAGATTCTATAAAAATAGGAAGGGGACATTATATGTATTCTTAAATACATGTTGTGTAAATAAAATAACATGATAGTCACGGCTGGATTGACTTTGGTCATAGGTTTTCTGAACCAAAGGCAGGTCTAACATTAGTATGCTGGGTGAAATGCTTAGCGGTATTTGGTCTGTCTTTATGTTCTGAGTTCAAATTCCGCTGAGGTCGACTTTGCCTTTCATCCTTTCAGGGTTGATAAATTAAGTACTAGTTGCATAATGGGGTCAATGTAATTGACTGGCCCCCTCCCCCAAAATTTCAGGCCTTGTGCCCTAGAGTAGAAAAAGGTCAAAGCAGGTCTTCAAGATAAACAACAACAAAGAAAGGAAGGAATAAAAATCATCAAACTTACGTATGTTCCAAAGATTGGTGCTGTTAAGAAGATCATCAATTCAAAAACACCAAAAATCATTCCGGTTTCTGAAGAATTTAATCCTTTCAACTCAGCCTAAAGAATTATGAAGGAGAAGGGAGAAATAGAGGAAGAACGTTGGGTAAATGATTGCTGGTGGTGGTGGTGGTGGGAGGGAGGCAGAAGAGTTAAACATTGAAAGTGTGAGTGGAAGGAGGGGGGAAGAGAGAGGAAAAGAAGGAGTAAAAGAGAGAAAGGAGAAAGTGAAGGAAAGAGAGCAAGAAAGAGGGGAAGAGAGAGAAAGATTGAGGGAAAGAGAGAGAAAGATTGAGGGAAAGAGAGAGAAAGATTGAGGGAAAGAGAGAGAAAGATTGAGGGAAAGAGAGAGAAAGGTTGAGGGAAAGAGAGAGAAAGATTGAGGGAAAGAGAGAGAAAGATTGAGGGAAAGAGAGAGAAAGATTGAGGGAAAGAGAAAGAAAGATTGAGGGAAAGAGAGAGAAAGATTGAGGGAAAGAGAGAGAAAGATTGAGGGAAAGAGAGAGAAAGATTGAGGGAAAGAGAGAGAAAGATTGAGGGAAAGAGAGAAACAGATTGAGGGAAAGAGAGAGAAAGATTGAGGGAAAGAGAGAAACAGAGTGAGGGGAAGGGGGAGGAAAAGGGAGATAAACAGAGAAAAGAAGGAGAGGAAAACAGAGAAAGAAAAAGTAAAAGAGAAGAAAAGAAAGAGAGAGAGACCTGCACACACACACACACACAGTGAACAAGGGAAATGAATGAATGGTTATAAGTGAGAAATAGAAAATGGGTCCTTACTTCTTTGGGGAAAAAGGGGGCCAGGACAGAGAAACAGAGACATTGTACAAAAGTAATTAAACACATAAAGAGAACTGTTAGTTTCTCTTTGTATCCAAGTTCTGTGAGGAAAGTGGGACATATTTTGCAGCCTGTCGAGTCAGGAGATGAAATTATACTGTGAACACTCAGTTCGGAATGGGTGCTCCTTTCAGAAGCCAAACGTTCTCTTCTTGGAGGTGACTGGATGAGGGGTTCTTTTTCACTGTCTGACATAGTTTGATAATTACGTTTTTGAGAACTGGTAAAGAGAAGAGAAAGAAATATAAGTAAGTAACATATACATATCTTTTATCTTTTAATTGTGTCAGTCATTAGACTGTGGCCATGCTGCAGCACCACCTTGAAGAACTTTTAGTTGAATGCATTGACCTTGGAGTGGCTGTGTGGTAAGTAGCTTGCTTACCAGCCACATGGTTCCGGGTTCAGTCCCACTGCGTGGCACCTTGGGCAAGTGTCTTCTACTATAGCCTCGGGCCGACCAAAGCTTTGTGAGTGGATTTGGTAGACGCAAACTGAAAGAAGCCCGTCGTATATATGTATATATATGTATATATATATGTATGTGTGTTTGTGTGTCTGTGTTTGTCCCCCCAACAATGCTTGACAACCGATGCTGGTGTGTTTACGTCCCCCGTAACTTAGCGGTTCGGCAAAAAGAGACCAATAGAATAAGTACTAGGCTTACAAAGAATAAGTCCTGGGGTCGATTTGCTCGACTAAAAGGCGGTGCTCCAGCATGGCCGCAGTCAAATGACTGAAACAAGTAAAAGAGAGTAAAGAGTATATATATATATATATATATACTCATACACACCATTCTCACATACACACACACGCAAGTGCACCTTCTCTTGAGATCACTAGTACTTTATTATCTCCCTTCCATTCAACCTCTTTTTTTTTTATCATTATCGCCATTCCTTTCCATTTTTTCCCCCCCCAATCCTTCGCCAGGCTGGACTGCTGAAATCTACAAGTTTTTTTTCATTCCTTCTCTGTTCATTTTCTCTTATTCCTTTCCGTTCAAGAGCTTAGGCTCAAAACGTAAAAGACTTTTTCATTTCCCTGACAGTCAAACTATTACACTTGCTTGTTGTTCATACACCTGTCTTTGTCTTTTGTTTTTCTATAAATTTCAACTATAAATGTATGTGTGTATATATATATATATATATATAAAAGATAATAAGAGTGAAAAAACTATAGAAGGCCTGTGTTACATGGTTAAAGTATATATTTAAATTATGTCAGAAAAATGTTAGAAAAATGTTAGAAAATCTTTTTGGTATATAAACATTGTATTTTGAGAAATAACCGGTTTCGTGTTGTCTTTTCAAATTTCTCTACTTCATTGTAATGTATACAATTGCAGCGTGGAAGGTGTTTATAAGCCATTTAAAATAACACACAAAATCCATTAGATTCACTTCAACATTTAAATTTAATTTGTCAAAATATTTTCGTCGCTTTGAGACCGTGACCTGTTCACTGACAAAATTCTGTGCTAGGGAAAAGAACCAAGGTTCACGAACTCATCGATGAAAATCCACTGTCACATATAGAAAAATTGATAAGTAAAAGCACAATAAATAAGTATAATATAATACAAAGTAAATAACATACGATAATGATAATAATAATAATAATAATATGCTCATGGGAACTGCCCATATCCTACGTAAAATACTGTCTATGTGATCTCAAATTTTAAAGCAAACACATAGTTTTCTTATGGTTTCTTAAGCATTCTCTAGAACAACACTATGTACAAATCCAAATATATGGTACCCTAGGCATAACACCTACATGAACTTCTAACTTGTTGTCTCTTGAAGTCTCTGGGTGAGACTTGGATCCAACTTGTACAAATGCAAAACAAAAGTCAAACATAAAATAATAATAATAATAATGATAATAATAATGATAATAATAATTAATTATAGGTGGAGATAGACACAATACTGATAAGCATAATTCCCAAAATACTCCTGATACAGCAACAAGATAAGGTGTAAGAAGAATGGACATTGTATAAGGTATAACAGAAAGTAAGAGATAAATGGAAGCAGAAGTCAACGATATCTAAGGTGGACACCATTAATACAAAAGTGGGTACCATTAACCAAAAAGATAACTTTGTTAACCATTAATCCATTAACCAAAAAGATAACTTTGTTAACCATTAATCCATTAACCAAAAAGATAACTTTGTTAACCATTAATCCATTAACCAAAAAGCTAACTTTGTTAACCATTAATCCATTAACCAAAAAGATAACTTTGTTAACCATTAATCCATTAACCAAAAAGATAACTTTGTTAACCATTAATCCATTAACCAAAAAGATAACTTTGTTAACCATTAATCCATTAACCAAAAATATAACTTTGTTAACCATTAATCCATTAACCAAAAAGATAACTTTGTTAACCATTAATCCATTAACCAAAAAGATAACTTTGTTAACCATTAATCCATTAACCAAAAAGCTAACATTGTTAACCATTAATCCATTAACCAAAAAGCTAACTTTGTTAACCATTAATCCATTAACCAAAAAGATAACTTTGTTAACTGTTAGGCAGTTCATTCTTTAAGAATGTAACAGAAGTTATCAATAAACTGTTAACGTTAAAATACTGCCACGGTCAACTTTGTCTTTCATTCATTGAAGGTTGATAGAACAAGCACCAGTCAAGTAATGAGATCAATTGAATCAAGTAAATCCTTCCACAAAATTTCAGGCCTTGTGCCAATAGTAGAAAGGATTATTTTGTCTTGTAGATGGATTTGGCAGATGGAAAATGAAAAGAAGCCCATCATGTACCTCAGTACCATTACCATTCTAATTTTTACTATACCATGCCTGCAATGATTGGATGGAGGCAGATGTTCTACAGCTGTATACTCTTCCTGTCAGAACCAGCTCTAGGGTTGCTGATGCTCCAAGCAAGCTGAACTTTGACACCCTTGCAAGTATAGTTTTTTAAAACTTTCATAAGGAGCAAAACTGAAAATGTGGACTAAAAAGCACATGGCGCCCCGGGTGACTGCCTGAGTTGCCGGTACCTTGAGCCAGCCTTGTTTCCCGTCACCAGCTCTTAACTGTTTCCAAGTATAGTAATATTTCCAAAATGGTCAGACAAGTTTGCAGAATGGATCTTTGTGGTTTTTGTCACTGTTTATAATTATCTTTAAAAAATTTTTTTTAACCCTTTAGCATTTAAACCAGCCATATCCAGCCAAAAGTATTCTGCCTGTTTTATGTTCAAACTGGCCAGATCTGGTCTCTCACACCAACCCTACAATATCGTTTTAAAAATTAACAGCTACCTCATCAAAATCTCATAGCTACAAGATAATGCATGATTAGTTCAAAATAATGTGGATGAAAAAGCATTAATTTTGGCAGAATAATGCAAACACTAAAGGGTTAATGTATCATATAGATATAATTTTTGATGCTGAATTTGAATTTGTAACTCTTTTACTTGTTTCAGTAATTTGACTGCGGCCATGCTGGAGCACCACCTTTAGTCGAGCAAATCGACCCCAGGATTTATTCTCTGGAAGCCTAGTACTTATTCTATCTGTCTCTTTTGCTGAACCGCTAAGTTACGGGGATGTAAACACACCACCTTTGGTTGTCAAGCGATGGTGGGGGGACAAACACAGACACACAAACACACATACATATATATATATATATATATATATATATACATATATACGACGGGCTTCTTTCAGTTTCCGTCTACCAAATCCACTAACAAGGCTTTGGTCGACCTGAGGCTTTAGTAGAAGACACTTGCCCAAGGTGCCACACAGTGGGACTGAACTCGGACCATGTGTTTGGTAAGCAAGCTACTTACCACACAGCCACTCCTATTCATTTACTCTAGAAGAATTTTGAAAAAATTTTACAGGTATTCAAAGTTTGATAATTTTCAGAATTTTCACTTAATCAGAAAACAGCACGTTCACTGTCTCTTCCATCATCAGCGGGGAGGGGTGGCATCGGCATGTCAAAACATTAAATTAGGATTTTATGAAATAAATTATCTTCCTCGAATCTCCTTCTCCTCCATGTGCACATGCGCAGCATCTTTGGTTACTATGGAAACAGTTCTTCGTAATCAGTTATGCAACACGTAGTGCTGCTTTGCTTTGGTTACTATGGAAATAGAAATTTTCGACCTAATGAAGTGTAAAATACCCACTTCTGATTACCCAAATTATGCAAATTACCCAAATTATGCAAAATACCCAAATTATGCAAATTTGAAAAATTATGGATTTATAGGGAAAATGAATTTTATTTTTGTAATTAGTATACAAAACCCAATCCATGTGCCAAACTTGAAAACAACTGGAACAAAATTGTAAACTGACAAAAACCACAGAGATCCTGCAAAATATTGGAAATGAATGACACTGCTTGTATAACAGTGATACTCATTTACAACTACCACACAGTGTCAAGACTATATATATATATATGTATGTGTGTGGGAATTTGCAAGTGTATGTGAGTGTGTGAATGTGTGTGTGTGTGTGTGTCTATGAACACGTGTGAATGTGTATATGTGTGTGTACGTATGTGAGTGTGTGTATGCATGGTATGAGTTTATGTATACGTGTATGAGTGTGCAAATGTGTGAGTGTGCAAGTGTGTATGTATGTGTGTGTGTGTGAGAGCGTAAGTGTGTGAGTGTGAGTGTATGTGTGCAAGTAAGTGTGTGCGAGTGTATGTTTGTGTTTCCTTGCTTGAAACACTACTTTCTAATTTGTAGACGAACACCAAAATCATGTCATTTATTATGTACTGACCCATGCAAAAATAGGTGATAAAACAAAGACAAAGTTTACAATCAATAATCCTTAAATGTAGTCAAATACCATGTGTGCAGGTGTGTAGTCACATAGACGCTTTCAGGTGTGTATTTTAAACAGCTGTAGTCATTGATAGAGTATATATATGTATGCATGTATGTATGTAATACTATCCAGCATGTCCTTGTATCATACTCCTAATGTATTATGGTGTGAGGATATTTTCAGGAGATTTTGCTGTTATTTCTAGCAAGTCGAGCGACCACATAGAGGGTCCCTTGTTGGTTCAGGTATGTATTTAAAATTGAAGTCGCTGATAGATTATATACATATATATATATATACATGTATGTGTGTATGCATGTTTGTACGTTCCTATGTATGTATGTATGTATGTTATACTGTCCAGCATGTCCTTGTGTCCTACTTCTAAGTAAATAGAGTGCAATGATGTTTTCCAATTTTGCTGCTATTTCTAGCAAGTCGAGTAACGACATCAGGAATCACTTAACTCATGTGTGCTGCATTTAAAACTTGTAATAATTGTTTAGCCCGGAGTCAAAGTTGAATCAGTAAACTTATGATCAAAGCCATTCCAGACATGACCATTCCGTCCTTTTGTATATCTAGGACTATAATATTCTCACACCCTAAGCCAGTAGGGTGTGATTTAAAGAGAATTTGGCTTCTATTTTTAGTAAAGTGGTTGCCTCTATGGTTGGTGTGTGAGAATGTGAGTGGAAGCATGTATAAGTGAATATATTTGTGAGTGTGTGTGTGTGTGTGTGTGTGTGCTTGTGCCTGTAGTTTGTCTCAAGTTCATGGGATTAATGAATATCTTAAGAAGATTAGTTAATATATTTTTAATACCTACACACAGCAGCCCGCCAAATACACACACATACACAGCTCTCGACACACACACACACACACACTGCCCTCTACACAGACACAGAGTCCTACACAGAAACACAAACACAAAGAGCTCACTGCAGGCACACAAATACACATATATACACAGTTCACAGATATACACAGCCCACCACATGTACACACAGATACACACAGCCCACAACTACATACATATCCCACCACTGCATGCAACTATCATACACATACCACTCACCATCTACTAATACCCATATTAATACAGGGGTCCCCAAACTTTTTAAACCATCAACCCCTTCATAGTATCCTTGACCCCTCATTGACCCATAGGCATGTACAAGAGTGTGTGTCTGTCTGTGACCAGTATGTATGTGTATGGTGTAAATATATGGGCAAAGTTATCTTTATCTATGTATGTTGTATGTGTTAATGCATGTTGTGTGTATATGTATATATATATAGCCTGTGTTCCGGTACTATGAGCTTGTGTGGGTGTGGGAGTATATATTGTCTGTGTTCAGGTATTATGTGTTTGTGTGGGTGTGTAGTGTGTATGATGGTGTGTGGTGTGGGTGCTGAGAAGTGGCCCGTGCTAGTGTGTGTGGAGTTGGTATTAAATGAAGAGACGGGGGTGAGGTTGGTGTCAGATGAAGAGAGGAGGTGAGCTGAGCCCATGTGGCGAAAAGGAGCAGAGAGAAGATTAATTCCAGTTCACAGCAAAGGCGGGAGTCCGCATGGCCCCTGTGCAATGACATATTTATATATAGATGTACGACGAATTTCTTTCAGTTTCCGTCTACCAAATCCACTCACAAGGCTTTGGTCAGCCTGGAGCTATGGTTGAAGACACTTGCCCAAGGCGCCGCGCAGTGAGATTGAACCCGAAGTCATGTGGTTGGGAAGCAAGCTTTTTATCACAACAGTCACACCTGCACCTGTAATTAACTTTAGAATCGAAAGTAATTCACGAAAGCGTGTCAAGATCCAAGTTTCGTTCATGATACTTCTCAAACTTGGTGTCATACACGAAACTCTTAGCTCTTGAGTTAATTTTGTAACTTCCCTCCGATTAAATATAAAACGTGTATTTGAATATGTGTATATATTTCTTTCGATGATCCGCTTCAAAAGAGGTAAACATTAAACAATGCATGATGCAAAAATAGAGTCGTAAACTAATTAAATAAACATTTCTTCTTTCACTTTATTCCTCTTGCACGTGTGCGCATTCATGTTTGTGTATTTGTTTATTTTTAAGCCGAGTTATAATCATTTTTTAAATTTTTATGCTGGATACAAGGCCTGAAATTTCGGAGGAAAGGGGTAATCAAATACATCGCTCGAACCCAGAGGTCGAGAGATACTTATTTCATCGAGCCCGAAAGAATTGAACAGCGAAGTCGATCTCGGCGGAATTTGAACTCAGAATGTAAGGACGGACGAAAGGCCACTAAGCATTCTGTCCGGCGTGTTCGCCACCTTAGAGTTATAATAGAAACAATTTTAAATAAAACTGATGGATTGCACAATAATTCTTTTGTAGAGCTCATATTTATTAGTTTTTCACAATCAGACAGACACTACGAAGTCACTGTCAACACCGTTCTTGTAAAAGAATAATATATATATGTGTTGATGTGTGTGTATATATATATAGTTGAATATTAATATAAAGAGAGGTATATGCATATACATGTGTGTATGGTATGTCCATAAATAATATTGCTTTCAAATTTTGACACAAGGTTAGCAAATACGGGGGCAGAGATAAGTGGATTACATCTACCCAAGTGTTCGACTGGTACTTATTTTATCGGCTACGAAAGGATGAAAGACAAAGTTAAGCTCGGTGGAATTTGAACCCAGGATATAAGGGCAGACGAAATACTGCTAAGCGTTTTCCCCCGGCGAAGTGACAATTCTATTAGCTCGCACCTCTATTAATATTGACAAACGATACAAAATGATTTTAGAAAAGAAAAGAAAAAGAAAGAAATTAGGAATGAATAAAAACAAATAAACGAGAACCGGAAACTTCTAAAAATGCACATTAAAAAATTAGACGAAATTGGCAAGTAACGATATGACAAGTAACTTACTATTATTGTATATCATCGGTAGTGTACAAGCACCTTTACATAGCAGTCAGTGAAGAAATGGGACTCGTCTTCCTCGTGTGACAGTTAAATAAATAGTAACTGTGTGTCAACAAAATAATGAGATAGATGACGTAGAAAAGAACCTCGGGGTGTTTTATCAATGGATAAACCGCAATTAGTTCAACCACAGAATATATTTGACAAGATAAAAAGGGGTAGATAACTCTGTTTGTACCGGTTAACCCATCTAAGATTAAATGTTGTTGTGAAAGTTATGTGTTATGCAATACTTGAATAACGAGAAAAAGTGCATATTTTCACAACTACTACCACCACCACCACAAACACTAATACTTCTACTCCTACTAACTTTGTCATCATCTGTTGTAAGTTCAGACACCACCACCACCGCCACCACCTTTCATGACGTTCGATTATGTTTTAGTATTGCATCATTAAGTCCGATCTTGTGCCATACGAACCAACAATATTACTAAACGCTTGAGTGGTTGAGCAATCTTCGAGAAATAGTGGCTATATCTGTCTTATATCGCACCTTGCCGTCTGGGAAATGGAAGGACATTTATTACATTATTTAGTGCATGTCCTTCCCTTTCTAAGACGGCAAGTTACGATACAAAACAGATTTAGCTGTTATATGTAGTATAAAGTTATATAATCCGTTGTTACATAACACTCCATTGTGTTCGTTACGCGAAACCGGTTGGTAAGATCAGCTGTGATGGATGTTTAATGCTACACATTTGGGATAATATGAAGATGATTTTATAACTTCGTTAAGTCGAAAAGTAATTTCGTTAAACCGAAGGAAAAATTAACATAGGACTGCTGCTGGAAGTGCTCAAGTGACACTGAGGCGAAAGGCGAAATATATTGGAAGGTATAATGAAAGCTGTTCTGAACAATTGGAACGTTTATTCATTATACGTTTATATATATATATATATATATATATATATATATATATATATATATATATATATATATATATATATATATATATATATATATATATATATATATATATGAATAATAACAATAAATGGAGCAAAACGCATATAAATAAAAGTTCCTTTATATTCCTTTATATGAGTTTTGCTCCATTTATTGTTAGTATTCATATCTACTCAAAATGCATCACTTTAACTTGGTATCACTATCCATAAAACGGGTGTGATATCCTGTTTTGTTTTTGTGTAATTTTTGCTAGCCATGGTAACTATTAACATATTTACATTGTCAAAGTTTTTTTTAAACTGAGATAATATTAATATATACATAAACTTATATATATATATATATATATATATATATATATTACATAAATTAAAACAGTAAGGTAAAAAATTGGATATTAATTAATATCAATTTAATACCAGGGAACAAGCTCATTAAAAGAATCAAGAAGATTCAGAAAAAATATCTGAGATCACAAAGGATTATTGTATATGTATATATAAAGGAGATCTTCTTCTAGCATATTAACAGTTCACCTAGTGGTCCCCTTTATATATATATATATATATATATATATATATATATATATATATATATATATATATATATATATATTATATATATATATAGGAGGGTTGACCACTAAGTGGACATCCATTTTGCTAGAAAAAGACCACCTATGGTCTGACCACTAAGAAGAAAAATGGTCTTGAGAACAATCTTTTCTTAGTGGTCAGACAATAAGTGGTCTTCTAGCAAAATGGATGTCCACTTAGTGGTCAACCCTCTTATATATATAATATAATTTTTCTGCATCTTCAGAGTTTTCAATTTGTTAGGCCACTGGTTTTAAATTGATATTAATCAAATGAATATTCAATTTTTCAACCCCCCCCCCCTATCATTTAAATTTATATATATAATATATATATATATATATATATATATATATATATATATATATATATATATATATATATAGAGAGAGAGAGAGAGAGAGAGAGAGAGAGTTGGCCAAAAGTCACCCAACAGTAAATCAAAATTCCATAAATACTATCCTGCAATTCTGTATTGACTCGAATAGAAAAATGTGTCGCTCAAGAAGGACTTCAAAGCAATTTTCACGATGTTTCATATTTAGATACTTTTATTAAATTCATTCAGTTGTTAAACATAAGTAAATGTGGGAATTAAATGGTTTTGATTTAATCTCTAGTGACTATTGGCCAACACCTGTCATACCAGCCATGACGAAGGGAAATAACCCTGAAACTCGAGTCGCCTTTATATAGATTTATATTTATATATTTATATATTTGATCCTTTATATTGAACACTCAATATTTCATCTACATTCAATACTTTCTTTCATGGTGCCATCCATTTTTATGTTATTTTATTTTATATTGTATATTGTATATCATATTATATATTGTATATTCCATATTCTATACCCCACATTAGTTCTGCAGGAATATAAATAAAACATAAAAAACAGACAGTGTTGGAACTCTTTTAAGCAAAATAATATATTCCTCTATACACAATCATACAAAAGACCCCACCTTTTTTGTATTTATTTTTACTCGCATATATATATATATATATATATATATATATATATATATATATATATATATATATACACATATATTCTCTGGAGTTTTTTTCCATTCTTAAACTCCCACATCACATGACTAATATGCACTGTCACTTCATCCATTTTAAGAGAGTGAAATTTAATATTAAACTATGATGTACACACTTTCACTGCCTAAATATGAATAACAGATAAGGCTCTTTTAAAAATGGTAGTTTCCGTTTCAATATTAAACCTCTGAAGTTCGAAATCCGTCGATACAATTTATTTCCCAAAAGCGGAAATTATCTATGATTCGACCCAATATTTGACTGCTTAAATAGAAAAAAGTGCTTAAGCACAATCACATTTACAACCATATCACTACTTAGATAAAACAAACAGCAGCCAAATTCCGATTACACAAGGCCGAATGAATTGCCCGTTAAAACACTAAGTACGATACAAACAAAAAGGAATTTCAATAACTCACTGAATAACCCTATTGAAAATCAGATTGGCATTACTACACTCACTCTTAAAAATATTAAGGCCCTTCATAAAAACTAAACACTTTTTTTCTTATTTTAGTCATTGGACTAGTCAGCGAACCATCAGAATCGTTAACACGCCGGACAACAATACTTAGCGGCATTTCTTCTTTATGATCTGAGATCAAATTCCTCCGATGATCGACTTTGTCTTTCATCCTTTCGTAGTCGATGAAATAAATACCATTTGAGAACAATGCTAGTCGACGCTATCGACTAGCCTCGTCCCTATAAGTTATTGGTTTCAAATTTTGGCTCAAGGCTAGCTATTTCCGGGGAGGGGGCTTAGTCGATTACATCGACCTCCGTACTCAACTGGTATTTGTTTTATCGATCCTGAAAGGATGAAAAGCAAGATCGACCTCGGTGGAATTTGAACTCAGAACGTAAAGATGGACGAGATGCTGCTAAGTATTTGCCCATCGTGCTAACGACTGTGCCAGCTTGACCTTTTTCTCTAGCCAGAAAGG
Source organism: Octopus bimaculoides (assembly GCF_046866305.1). NCBI lineage: Eukaryota > Metazoa > Mollusca > Cephalopoda > Octopoda > Octopodidae > Octopus > Octopus bimaculoides. The sequence continues at coordinate 28,100,792 of NC_142950.1, read as the reverse complement.
TTATTAAAAAAAAAAAAAAAATACAACGTTGTTTGAAGAAGATTCCCTCACCTCCACCAGATAATCTGTTTATATTTACATGTGTTTTGTCGTTTGTGGTACTTTATCAAAAACTGTAGTTAATCGAACTCCATTGTGTTGACATAAATTAAGATCATTAAAATGATAACACTTGATTATTCGATTAAGTGGGTGAACTGAAAGGTCATTTTCCGGTTATTGTAAATATTTCCGGCTATTGTAGTATATATATATATATATATATATATATATATATATATATATATATATATATATATATATATATATATATATGTATGTATGTATGTATATATATGTATGTATATATATGTTAAATTCAGATTACGATGAACGTAAACAAACAATCGAAGTTTGCTTTTAGAGGCATTGAGATGTCTTAGAAAGTTAAAGAAGTGATTTTAAATTCTCAAACGCAGGATAATGCTAATAATATAGCCTGAACAGGATAAACTACTCCTATTTTGCAGAAAAAAGTGTAGGCGGCCACACACACACACACACACACACACACACACACACACACACACACACACACATATATATATATATTTATATATATATATATATATATATATATATATATATATATATATATATATATATATATATATATATATATATATATATATATATATATTTAATGCTGGCTTTGAATTCTATAGAAAATCTATTGAGAAAAACTTAAAAATTAGAATATCGTACTGCTAACACTAAAAGGAACAATATTGACTTGCAAAACTTTATTATACTGGTTACAAAACGAAATATTGTGTGCTTCCTAGCATATCTGTATGTATGTATGTATGTATGTATGTATGTTCGTATGTACGTATGTATGTATGTATGTATGTACCTATGTACCTATGTATGCATGTATGTTCGTATGTACGTATGTATGTATGTACCTATGTACCTATGTATGCATGTATGTATGTATGCATGCATGCATGTATGTATGTATGTATGTATGCATGTATCTATCTATCTATCTATCTATCTATCTATCTATCTATCTATCTGTCTGTCTGTCTGTCTGTCTGTCTGTCTACCTATCTACGCACACATACACACACACATATATTATATACATCCAATATACGAGTTCTGATCAATAAGTACCCGGACGAAGCTAAATCACACAGAGTAAAGCCGCTTCGCAAAGATTGACCTTGAACTCTGCTGTGCACGCGCACAAATTTTTAACGTTCTAGCTCACTTTCGGTGTTTACAGCAGTGCTTGGAAGGAAGGTGCGTAGAGAGTGTGATCGTCGTATTGACCATCACAGAGAAAGTTTTCATGGCGATACTTGCTCACAGACCCGTGCAAAGCTGCAAAAAGTGTAAGGAGAGAAGTGTATGAGATGCACACAAGTGTACGAGTACTTCAGACGTTTCCAAGCTGATACTACATGAAGAATGTTGCGAAATGGGTCGCAGTCATAATCATATGGAAATCACAAGAAACTCTTAAATCTATCTCACCTCTCGCAACTACTGATTTTATGCTATATATATGTACGTATATGCATTTAAAGAAATAAATTAAGAGGGAGAGAGAGAGGCCAGTCGCATGTATTTAAATAATAGCAGCAACAGCAGCAACATCATCATCAACAGCAGCAACAACAACAACTACAACAACAATAGCTACTACTACTACTACTACTACTAGAACAACAATAGAGCACGGGCCATGAGTATGGTCGTCATTAATGTAGACCAAGGTTTCACAAATATTTTTTATCCATAGACCCTTCTGATTGTTATTTTATTCTGGTGGACCCCCATAACCAGTTGATGTTTAAAATCTAGTTTTATAGGCACTTCTTCCAAAATTCCCCCCTTTTTTTTTTCTCACACATGATCTTGTATAGGTTGCACTATATAAAATGTTAGATAAAGAAACCTAATTGTTTCTTGCAATACATACCAACACATACATCTGAAGCAAAATCTTTTCCTGGGGCCCTTAAAATACTATTGTAGATCCCTAATTTACTATTTTGTTGCGTGGACCCCACAAAGCCTTATATGGACCCTTAGAGGCTATATGGATCCCAGTTGAGAACTTTTGATGTAGACGTATGTACGAGGTCGGAACCACGGATTAAGCCTAGTCGTCCCCACAATTTCCTGGACATTCAAACTTCTAGAAATAGCAACCAAATATATCCCCCAACCCCAAGTAGCCGTGTAAGATAAATAAAACAAGAGTACTCAGTGAGCGCAAACCTCTGCCAAGGCAACACCAACGTCCTCTCAACGATTAGCTGGAAAGGATTTATAAAATGAGAATATCTGAAATAAACCCGACCGCTCTCAAACATTAAGTAAAAAAAAAATAGGAAAAATAATCCAGAATCCTGGTCCGGTATCGATCAATCTCAAAGTCTAATAATCAGTTTGTGCCAGTCACGAGGCCAAACATCCCTGAAAGTTTCATCCGAATCCATCCAGCGGTTCTTGAGATATCTTGTCCACGGAAAACCAACAAACCAACAAACAAATAAACAAACAAACAGACACGACTGAAAACAATGCCTCTGCCCTCGCTAAGACAAAGGTAATAAAAACACAATGTAGAGTAGATCCCCTCCTATCTACGCAGGTTTATTGTCCAAATATTTCGATAAATTATTCTCACTAGAGTCACCTCCCTTGTTCTTTTTTGTTTAGCTATTTAAACACATCAGAGAATTTTTATCCATCCATCCATCCACGTCCGTTGAATGTTTCTAAGAAGGTTGTTGCGGTAGTCCTCAGGTATATCCTCTACAACTGTGGTTCTCAATCGAGCTCCATGTGGCCCTTGGTGGTGTCTATATAAGATTTTGTAGTTAAAATTTATTTGCAATAAATTGGTTATACGTCTACAATACAAATAATATTTCAACAATTTTTAAAACAATTCCGAACAAGAGCACTCAGAGAGCGCAAACCTCTGCCAAGGCAGCATCAACATCCTCTTAACTATTAGCCAGAGATGATTTTTAAAATGAGAATATCTGGAATAAACTTGACTGTTCTCACAAACAAGAATACTAAAAAGGAACCCGACCGCTCTCAAAAATTAAGTAAAAAAAAAAAAAATAATAATAATAATCTAAAATCCTTGTTCGGTATCGGATCGATCCCAAAATCTAATCAATTCGTGCCAGTCTCAAGGCCAAATATCCCTGAAGGTTTTATCCGAATCCATCCAACGGTTGGATATCTTGTTCATGGACAAAGAAACAAACACAACTGAACTGAATACTTCTGTCTTCGCTAAAGCGGAGGTAATAATATTTAACTATAAAATAACATCGAATGGCGAAGAGGGTTCATCTGAGTAAAATACGAATAAAAAGGGGTCTATTGGAGAGAAAAACTGTTTGAGAAGCATTGCTCTATAGGGTCCTGTCGGAAGCAACTGTCATTGGACTTTCCGGCTGGATTCCCAAGCGTGACCAATATGAATATCATGTAACCATCTCGTTCATGGTTTACATCAGTGTTTCTCAACCGGGATCCATATAACAGCTGAGGGTCAATATAAGATTATTTTGGAGGGTAGGGGAATATATACAAGCAAAATAGTAATGAAAGCATTTTAAGAGTTCATGGGAAACATTTTCTTCAGTTGTATTTAAGAAACAGTTGAGTTTCTTTCCCTGATATTTTACGTAGTAAAGAACTATGGAAAATACTTCTGCCTTCGCTAAAGCGGAGGTAATAATATGCTTAGCGGTATTTCGTCTGCCGCCACGTTCTGAGTTCAAATTCCGCCGAGGTCGACTTTGCCTTTTATCCTTTCGGGGTCGATAAATGAATACCAGTTGCGTACTGGGGTCAATCTAATCGACTGGCTCTTCCCTCTAAATTTCAGACCTTGTGCATAGAGTAGAAAAGTATATTCATGCTAAACTGTAAGATATCGATCTCCAAATCTAGGAATGTTCACCCTTCGATACACGTACCATTATCACACTAACGCTGCCATGATATATGTTTTCATTATATCATACCCTCGTGAGATGCTCATTAATCGAAAAACAAAAGACAGGATGGTCATAATTGGAATATTATTGATCACAGATAAACTCGATGACCTCGTGGTATTTATATTGACCGTCGATTGTTTGACTTTTTGTTGACTTTAAATTACTTTGAATTCGCCATGAAGGTTATTGAGTTGCAAAGGGAAAGGACTCTAATGAGAGTTATTCCCCTTGACAAAAAAAAACTGCTCTAGAAATGTTTGCTTAAACGTTCTGCAAATATTTATTATTTTGATTATCGAAACGATATTGAACCAGCGGAGTGTGTATAATTACAGTATTTTAGTATTCTCTAGCATGGTCTTTGGATATTATACTGTATTCCTCAGCGTGGTTGACTTTAATTCTCTAAATCCTGGGAACATCAGTCGTTTAATGGATCGCTTTAAACTATTACATAAATGTATTCACAAAGCTCTTTTATACAATTTCAATTTAGGCCGATATAAACAAATATGCTCGCACGCACACACAACATTCACAACATCACAACACACACAGAAGACACACACGTACGCACGTACGCGTCCCGCTGAAATCGACGTTAAGCCGATATAAATATCAAAACATACATTAATTACATTCGTTCCTTATTTACTTTTGCCTCTTGATCCGAATTCTGCGTTCAGTCCTCTTCGAAGGCGATATTTGATTTCTTTCTCTCTCTCTTTTTTTTTATATATATTTATTTGTCTTTCATCTTTTTACTTGTATCAGTCATTAGACTACGGCCATGCTGGGGCACCGCCTCGAAGAATTTTTAGTCGAATGAATCGATCCCAGTATTTTTATTTTTAAGCCTGGTACGTACTCTATTGGTCTCTTTTGCCGAACCGTTATCAAGCGGTGGGGTGGGGTGGGGTAACACAGATACAAAGAGAAAGAGAGAGAGAGAGAGAGAGAGACAGAGAGAGAGAGACAGAGAGACAGAGAGACAGAGACAGACAGACAGACACACACACACACACACACACACACACACACACACACACACACACACACACGGCTGGCCACACCGTTGAAAGCACTGAAAAATTGTTGCTGGAACGTTGTTACGAGCACATGAGGAAGGAGAAAAGATCCTCAATGCTCACGTGATGATGTGGTCAAACATCCTGGGGCAAAAGAAATGCACGAGCCGCAATTTTCAAGCCTCGAATTACGACATACGAGCGCTGTATGAACTCTGCAAGGATCATAAAGTGACCACCGATCCAGTGGCAGGACCACCAAGACAGGTTTGCGAAGCTAACATTGCTAGCAATTACAGAATCTCATTCTTCTTCTCTATGATCATAGGCCCCTTAACCAAGATGACCCCGGATGTGTGTGACGGCACACAAGACTTCCTCAGCAGAATCAACGAAAGCAGCTGCGCCTGCAGCCTGACGAGGTGCGTAATAGGCAGTATGGATGTGGTATCCCCATACCCATCCATCAATGTTGATTTTGAAGTGAAGAAATGCGTGACGATGACCATGAGTGCGACGCGGAGTTACGTGGTACTGACACAGTGGAACTGGGTCTCCTCCATAAACTGACATGTGACAAAGAGTACTTAGACAAACCCGACTATAGTTGTTTCTACCCCAATAGACCAGTAAGAGCTAGACCTCCAACTATGATCTCAACGGCCAAGAAAACCCCCGAAGAAAGATGGAAAGGATGGCGCAGAGTGATACGGACCTCCGAAAATTATGGTCAGGTGAGAAAAGTGGTCGCACACACGCAAGAAAAGTATGCAGCTATGGATGTCGGTATCACTGGCGATGTGGCTAACCTTTATGGAATGGTGGGATAGGAGACCCAAAAACGCTTAGCTGAGAGCTCCTAACCATGTACCCCCGTTATGTTGATATCAACATAGTACCAAAAACACCTCCACAAGACAATATCTATGAACTTGAAATAGAAGCTAGAACCTTGGAGAGCATCCACAAATAGTTAACTCCATCCACCAGAATATTAGGGTAACAGTAGATTATCCCTAGTAAGCACCTCAACTACAAACTACCTGTTTTACACACTGAACTGAGGCTGGAAACTAGGAATAGCGAGGCCAAAATTCTCCATTCGCGCTATGCCAGACCTATGACCTCCAAATACCTGGTCCACTGGAACGCAGCAATTGCGTATAATAACAAGTTCACTATCCTAATAGCTGACTTGATAAGGGTGATGAAAAACGTCTTCCGCATATGCAACCCAACGGAATTGGGGAAACATATACAACACATCATCCACTGCATGCATTTCTCTGGGTACAGCCAAAGAGACAAGATCACAGTCTATAAAGGAATCATAAGAGAATGCAAGACCATCACAGGGAATGACGCAAATGGGACCCGTCCGTTATACAGAAGTAAACTTTGAAAAGCATAGAAAAAACAAAAAGGAAGATAGGTAAGGTCAATTCATGGTATGCAAGCCAGAAATACTGAGGTGTTCTATTCGCTTTGAAGGCAAACTTACGAAGTTCTTAGGTAAGATGATTCTACGGATTAATATAGTAGAAAGGCCAGGAAGCCCCATAAAATCCCTGGTCTGTAGAACATACCCATTAAAAAGAATATCTGGTATGGATAGGAACTGTACAGTGTGTAGAGTAAGCCCACAGGTAAACTGTAAAACTAAGAATGTAGTCTATAGTATAAGGTATATAGAGAGACGGTGCAGAAACAAGACAACGATGTATATTGGAGAGACAGCACATAACATAGGTGAGTCGATAATTAGACACTGTCGGGAATTTAGGAGAAACCCGCGTTAGGAATATACCAACATGCTCAATTAGTACGTGGAGGCTCGGTTGATAACATTTTAGAATCTTATCGGCATATAGAACAAACACAATACTAGGACAAATTACGGAGGTCACACAAATAATAGAAAATAGAAATAGACCAAGCCTCAACAGAACACATGAATGGTGTAATATATATATACATACATACATACATACATACATACATATATATATATATATATATATACACATACACGTACGTATGTATGTGTGTATGCATGTATATATACACATATGTAAGGATAGATGGATAGATGGATGGCTAGGTGGCTGTATCAATTTCTCTCTCTCTCTCTCTATGTATATATATATATATATATATATATATATATATATACATATATACACACTCATAATACCTGTGTGTGTTTATGTCTGTGTATATGACCATATGTGATTGTATTTGTGTGTGTGTGTAAGTATGAGGTTTTATGATTATGAAGTTAAAAGAGACAACAAGCATTTGCTGATAAAACAACCGATACATTTTGTAGAATTAAATCTATGATACAGATCAGAATGACGCGAAACTTTTACTTCGCATGTATCGGCTTATTCGACCATTATAATTTGAAATGCTTAACAACGGTAGTTACAAATGGAATTAAGAAGAAATCCGCGCAGCAATCATTCTGAGCAACTCTTGTAACACAGACACCCTTTGTATCTGTCAGCAAAAGTGTTAATTTGAAGTGGTTTGCCATTGCCGTATGTATCTGAAACTCATTAGGTTTCCAAAAACTCAATCAATTATTCTGATTTGTTCAACACCGAACACACGAGACAGAGGGATTGAAAAATTTGGCCGGTAATCAAAGTTTACATGTTTCATCGTTCATCTAGTTTAATTCTGACTGAGATCTGCTAGACTTACCAATTGCTAATCGGATTTACCTCGAAGCATTTCTGCCATTGTAGTCCCATCGGTTGTTTAATGAGCGGGGACAGCTTTCTTTTAATTTATTGACTCATTCCATACTTACATAAAAACGCTGTCGAGGCTGAACCATACAAATGAAATAATTTTAATCTGTGAGACAAGGATGTTAGGCTTGCAGCCATAAATCACTGGAATCCGGTAGTAAACAATGGCAATTGTACATGATATGTTGCAGTTTAATTCGAATTAAACAAATACGAATGACGAGAATTACGTGCGTGGGATGCAACGATGTGTGTTCAGTTGAAATGGTTGGCTGGACAAAAAGATGAAAACATGCGTTCTTAACTCCCACTCTGACGATCATGCTAAGTGGATGAAGGACATATCGAAATTTCAACCTAAGGGTTGCTAGTTCACATTCCGCTACTGTCGTCAGGCTGTGTGCGCGACCAGGGAAATTAAACTCTTTTTCGATCAGTTTGTCTTAGTATAAATAGTTTTTACTGTATGGATTACTGTTGTTTAATACCAAG
>NC_142950.1:28077488-28082488 GCF_046866305.1 Octopus bimaculoides | reverse complement strand
GTCCATATGTGTGTTTGTAACAATTTCGTTTATATCAGATCAGATAGAGACTTTTTAATTAATTTATTTACGTTCATATTCCGCATCATATGTGTGAACAACACATGCAACCATGGGCAATTGTAAGGCCCTCATCTACGTGTATTTGGTGTTTAAAATTGGTTGCGTTTCAGTTATGAGGACCGACTCCTGTATTTGTCGCAACGATGCGTCACCGGGGTGTCTAGACAGGATTTCTATGTTAATTCTGTTCAGTACACCACCATGTTGTTCTTTGGCATGCTGGTAGAGCACCGAGGTTTGTTTTTGATTATTATAGTCCCTCCAATGTTCGTTTACACGCTCAGCCAAACTTCTTGCCGTCTCACCTATGTATGTGGTGTTTCTGTTTTTACACTCACCATCCATACAGCTTATTTTGTAGACTACATTTCTGGCTTTGCAGTTGGCACCAGGACTATTTTTGCACACAATGCAACTCTCCTCAACACACCTTGTTCTTCTGAAGGGATATGTTTTACATATTATTGATCTAATTGATCTCCCTGGTTTTTCTATAACATTTATCCTCAACTTGGTACTTTTGAGGATTTTTCGAAATCTGCGGGCCAGTTCTCCGTGTGGCGTGGCGTCCACAAACATTACTCCCTGGAACTTGTCGGTATTGTACCACGTGGTCTTTTTGTTTGTTTTGTTACTAATCCTTTGTAGTCTATTCCACTGTTTGTTACGGTATCTAGGTTGTGTTCCATTTGTATCTTTGACAACAATCTCCTCAAATTTCTTGTTAGCTCCTCTGTATACCCGGATTCTATCTTTCTGGCTGTATCCCGAAAATTGCATGCGATGCATGAAGTCTTGAATATGTTTTTGCCCCTCCCATGGACCGCACAGGGGGGATATGTTTTTCATTATTCTAACCAAATCGGCTACTAATATATTGATTTTCACACTGTGTGATAGAGCCGAATTCTTATGGATAACATACTTTGAAGATATAGGTTTCATATAATGTGAGTGGAGGATTTGAACTTTGTCATTAATTGTTTCTAGCCAAAGTTCTGTGTCAAGTACTGGGAGTCTCATGTTTAGGTGTCTTGTTGGGTAATCTATTGTTACTTTGATGCTCTGGTGTATTGTATTAGCTATATTCTGGATGTTTTCCATCACGATCTTCTCGTTCTCTTCAGTCTGAATGTTTGATGGTGTTTTGACTACGATGTTAATGTCATCCACATATCTCCCGTATAGTTTGAGTGTTATTGAGTGTTCTTCGAGAGTTGTTTTCAGCTTTTTGTCCCACCAGGTCATGAATAGGCTTGCCACGTCTCCGGCCACACTGACACCAATAGCCGCTCCCTGGACCTGCATGTATAGTTTTTCATTGAATTTAACTATATGGTTCTGCAGGGTGGTCTTCAGACTTGCACCTACAGCATGTGCAACCATTTTTCGTGTTTGGATATTATCCTCTGGGTCGTGGGTGGGTGTATTCCATCCCTTCCAACGCTCTGCGGTGGTTTTTCTAGCAGCTGATGTGATCGTATGTGGTCTACCTCGTCCTGACCTGGTGGGGCAGAATCTAGTTAGGTCGTGGTGATCTAAGTATTCATTATTATAAACGAGCTTTAGGAGGAGGCCTAGTTCCCTCGTGTTCACTTCACGGAAGGTTACTTCACTTACCGAAATAATTTCAACACATCTCTCTACGGCAAAGTCAATGTCAATGGATGGATAGAGAGATACTACATCCATACTGCCTATAATACAATCTGTCAGGTCATGGGAGCAGTTACATTCATTGACTCTGCTGAGGAGGTCCTCAGTGCTTTCACAAACATCAGGAGACATCTCGATGTGTGGTCTTAATATCTGTGAGAGGAAGAATGACAGCCTATAATTGCTGGCAATATTGGCACCACAAATCGGTCGACATGGTGGGCCCATGATAGGGTCTGCAATGGGTTTATGGTCTTTTCGTAACCCATAGAGTGTAGGAATGTCGTTGTTGGATGATGCAAAGTTCTGTGCTGTGCGTCTCTTAGGTTGGAGTATGTTACACCACATTCCCATGTGTGCATTGAGAATTTTCTCTACTTTTTCATATTCTTGCGGTGTAACTTCTCTCATATCTTCTATATGTTTTTGCATCGTATGGGTGTAGTTTTGCAGGCTGTCTACCGATATCCTGCCTGATTTGTCTGTAGGGAGGCATACTATTTCATTGTTTCTAACTCTATGTTTTAGTTTTCGTATGCCCATTGCAGCTACTGTACCGAGTTGGTGGGCCTCTGCTTCGTTTTGTGTTGGTGCAGTTGCTATATAACGTGTTAATGTTTTCTTGAGTCTGCTTCTAGCTAAAGAGATCATGGCTTCTGTTTTATCATCTGTGTATGGCGAGATGCATACTCTTTTGTTGAAAGGTAAATCCGTTGGATAGATTCGGGTCATATCATAGGATAATAATAATAATAATAATAATAATAATAATAATAATAATAATAATAATAATGATGATGATGATGAATGATGATGATGATGATGACGACGACGACGATGACGACGTCGACGACGATGATGATGACGATGATAATGATGATGATGATGAAGATGATGACAACGATGATGATGATGGTTGCGATGGCGGTTTTGGTGGTTGTGCTGATGGTCATGATGCTAATGCTGATGACGATGATGACAATAATAACGGGCGAAATGCTTAACAGTATTTCCTCTGTCGCCGCGTTCTGAGTTCGAATTCCGCCGAGGTCGACTTTGCCTTTCATCATTTTCGGAGATCGATTAAATAAGTACAAGTTACGCACTGGGGTCAATGAAATTGACTTAACCCCCTTCCCCAAGCTGCCCTTGTGGCAAAATTTGAAATCATTATTATTATTATTATTATTATTATTATTATTATTATTATTATTATTATTATTGTTCAGTAGTTTTATTTTTATAACGTGCTTTCACTTCACTACCGAGCGCAGCTCTGTGTGCCTTGGGTATGTGCTGTGGTTTGCTGTGATGCTCTTATGGTTACTATTATTATTATTATTATTATTATTATTATTATTATTATCATTATCATTATTATTATTATTATTATTATTATTATTATTAGTATTAGTCAATCCTTTTTTTAAATATTATTATTATTATTATTATTATTATTAGTATTAGTATTATTTTTGCATCATGTTGCCTTCGCATGTAAATGTTAATCGTGAGAGCAATGTATGTGTGTGTGTTTGGGGAGGGGAGCTGGCTGTGGCTGTGTTGGGTGGTGGGATGGTAGGGGAAGGTGATGGACGGCGAAGCGGTGGAGTAGGCTACTCTGAACAGTGTCTTTTTTTTCCAAGTAGGGGAACATATTGTTGGCGGACAAGAAAATGGAAAATGACGAAGGAAACGAGGAAGTCATTGACCTTTCTTTGAAGACTTTTATACAAGACACACAGACAGACAGAGGGATATTAAGATAGGAAGAAGGAGAGGGAGAGAGAGGGGGAGAGAGATGGGGAGAGAAAAAGAAAGTGAGAGAGAGAGAGAGAGGGAGAGTGGTTTGGGTAGAAATATGACTTAGTGAATGATGGAATATTTCAGATTGAAAGTTTTATATAATATTGGAAGGAGGGAGGGAAGAAGGAAGATAAGGAAGAAAGGCGGAAGGAAGAAAGGAAGAAGATGAAGATTATGATAATGAGGGTGATGGTTATGACGGCGATGTCGACGGCGACGACAACGACGACGACGACGACGGCGAAGGCGACGAGGACGGAGAAGAAGAAGAAGAAGACAAATAATAATAATAATAATAATAATAATAATAATAATAATAATAATAATAATAATAATAAGAAGAAGAAGAAGAAGAAGAAGAAGAAGAAGAAGAAGAAGAAGAAGACAAATAATAATAATAATAATAATAATAATAATAATAATAATAATAATAATAATAAGAAGAAGAAGAAGAAGAAGAAGAAGAAGAAGAAGAAGAAGAAGAAGAAAACGACGACAAAGTAGAGAAAACATGGAAAGGAGGAGGAGCAGGAGCAGGAGGGGGAAGTCGATCATGTTTTAGAGGGCAGAAGTAAGCGGATAACTAAGAAAACAAGTACAAAAAAATTGGGAAGGAGATGGAAACAGAAAATTTCAATAAAAAAAAAACAAAAACTAAATGCAATCCATCATCAAAATCTAAAAATAAACTGCAACTGGTTATCTGACCTCGTGACCTTTAATATTCATAAAATCATGTTGAGTTCTATTAACATTTCATTGTTTCATCTTCTTGGTCATTGAATTACAAAAGAAAACGGTGAAGAGATTTTCCAATATAGCATTCATTGATAAAAAATATATATATTATTATACTGAAAATATTATTCTGGCGATTTATTTTTTTATTATTATTTAGATTATTGGATTAACATATTGGCAAGATTGACCGTCTGTTATTTCTTTGGTAAAGAAAAGCGGGTAGATTTCTTATTCTTCCTTGCGGCTATGGTGAAGATAGTTATAAGGTGAACGCGGCTGAAAAAACGTTTGACAGCCTTATAAGATTGTTTGAATATCACTTAACGGTATTTCGACTGTCTCTACGTTCAAAATCCGCCGAGGTCCATTTTGTCTTTCATCGTTTCGGGGTCGATAAATTGAGCACCAGTTGCGTACACCTTATTTCGCTCATATTTCAACTCAACACAATTGAAACTGTAAATAACAACTGGAACTGCATTTAACGTGCATTTTATTATTATTATTGTTATTATTATTATTATTATTATTATTATTATTATTATTATTATTATTATTATTATTATTATTATTGGTTAGGGTGTTGCACTCATGATCGCTAGATCATGATTTTAATTCTTAGATTGGGTTCGTTTTGTTCTTGAGCAAAACTCTTCATTTCACGTTGCTCTGTGATCCCTTCAACACCTGACACGTGGTACACCATACACCCGTTCAGACAACGTCGATTTGAT